>NC_061089.1:2225948-2230948 GCF_015104395.2 Macrobrachium nipponense | reverse complement strand
CGGCCGCCGCATACCTTCTTTCGAAATTTTAGACCAGTTAACAGCGCCCTGACCAGTCAAACGGCGCAGTAATCCCGCGATGTCGCAATAAGTAAAATTATATTTATGCAGTATAGTATTATGGAATTTACTGTACAGTACATTATAGTATTATAAATACTGTAAAGTGAAAAAAGCCTAGCTCTTTTTGGTGTCTAGATTATGTAAAGATATAATAAGGTTTTATAAGTACAGTGTACAGGTAGCTGTAGTGTTCAAGTTACCATAATTCGTCTTACAATAATCTGATTTTATGAGAGACCAAATTACAATAGCCTAACTTTATCCCATCTTCTAGTTACATAAGTTCAAAAACAGCAAAAGAGAATTATGTAAGTGTGGTTTTAACGTTATACTCGTTGCGTAAACGTGTACAGCTATGAACAACTGAACGAGAAACTCCTTTTTTTTTTCTAAGTATAACTAAATTCGATAACATCTGTTTGGGTTGTATTTCAATCATCGTACTACAGTACACTATTGCCGTGGTTGTTACAAATGACGTTGTGTAGAATAGAACTGAGATATCTCAATGTAATAACTTTATTTGCTATAGATCAAAGATCAATATAGAGCAAAGATCAATCGGGAAATATACTGTTAAATTTAAACCTAGTTATAAATGAAGCTGAGAAAACTGTTCAAGTTGCTAATGACTATTATCGTGCATCGGCAACAAGGATAAAACTCCAGTAAACGGATGCCTTCAAACACAACCGTATATAAAATTGAGATAAAATAATTTTAATCAAAACTACTGTGCTTGAAAGAACACATTTAATGTTGGTTTCACGCCGATATAAGATAAATAACGTAAAGTTCGTATAACGATGATATAAAGGAAAATTGCGAATGGAATCACATAATTTTTTTTACGCAATAAACATGCCACCAACGTAATCTGTTAACGAAAAAAAAATAAGTTCACAATCACAACGACATATTCAATTCATATTTCCACCTAAAAACACGTATAAGGAAAAATAACCTTGTCTCATATAAGTCAAGTATCTAGATATTTGTTTATGCTAACTAGAAGCAAGAAAATTCGCTCAGAATTGCGTTAAATATGGCGAAACAAACTCGTATTCACCATCAGCTGATTTGAAACCAAAGCATTCGCCACTCCGCGGAATACTGGCTTAGATTTGCTGTAGTATTTTATTATACAATAATATGAGAATACATAATATATTATTGGATACAGTGAAGTAATGTATAACTTTTTAACAGATTTATGGAAAAGATGCATAATTAATAAAACACCATGCATTTTTCGGAACAGTGGCGGACAAGAACGAACATGAAAAAACATCCTCTGACAACGTGGAGGGTACTTACAAAGGCTGCCTTAATTTGTATCATATTAAAGTGTAAAAATAAAAATACCCTATATGTAATATATTTTCATACACATTTTAAACATAAAAGCATGAACATTTATAAAATCGACACATCGATTGTAAATTTACACTCTTTTTAACTTGATATTTTTTGAAGAGTGGCAGACGGCAGCTTACAAGAACGAACATGAAAAAACATCGTATTTGATAACGTGAAGGGCAGTTTCAAAAAGCTGCCTTTGTATCATATTTCTGCGCAGAAATAAAAATACCCTATGCGTAATACATTTTCATACACGTTTTAAACATAAAAGCATAAACATTTATAAAATCGACAGATCGATCGCTAAATTTGCACTTTTTTTAACTATATTTTCGGAAGAGCGGCAGAGACGGCAGCTTACAAGAATGAACATGAAAAAACATCGTATTTGATAACGTGAAGGGCAGTTTCAAAAGCTGCCTTTGCATCATATTTCTGTACAGAAATAAAAATAACCCATACGTAATACATTTTCATACACATTTTAAACATAAAAGCATGAACATTTATAAATTGACACATCCATAGCTAAATTTGCACTCATTTAACTCTATATTTTCGGCATAGAACAGCATCAGAGGCATATATTTTACCCTAATACCTATGTAATACCTCTCTCTAAATTTTTTAATATCATTTGCATAACCTTTATGGGCTGAACGGTATTTCTACAAACGTATGTACTCGTTAGACATAACGGTGCTAGCGGCGCTGTTGACTGAAAATTGTGCCGTAAAAATACCTCCAAATGCCTTATTTTTTTAACGAATATTTTTGACGACAGCCATTTTTTTAATGAATATTTTTGACAACAGCCGCAAAACCGATTCGCCGCTGAGATATTGCGCCATTAACCGCTGGTCGCCTGTACATACTTGAGTAATATTCAACTGCATGTAATGTTCAATCCCCTTCTTACTGCATATATTAGGACTTTAGCATATGTCACTTAGCAATAAGCCTAGCCTATGTTAGTAGTTGCTACTGTAGCCTAGTCTATGATTCTGACATCTAAACCTAAGAAGCTAAAAGCTTAGAATATGCCAATGAAATGTATATAAATAATCAGTATGTACTCATTTCAAATAACTATTGATTAATCATTAACTATAATCATTAACTATAATACATACACAAACAAACAAAATAAGCTTCCAACCTTTTGTTTACATTCGTCACTACGAGTACCGAACGATCGCCAAGCAGCCACTTTTACCTAGCACACAATTTAGTAATCAATCATAAATTTTCATTAGTATCTCTTCAACTACTGAAACTACCAAACAGTATAATAACCATTCATTTCTATTCTTTATTCTATCTTTACCTAATGGAGATACAGAGTTACTGACAGCTATAATGAAACATATAATATTAAAACAGAAGAAGAATTGAAGAAAATAGTGTTTGTTGGCTTCGATGATAGCAGATTGATTGTTTTTATATTTTATGATATCTAATTCACAATATTTTTATTAAATGTATTGCATGTACTCATTTCAAATAATTATTAAGTAACCATTAACTATAATAAACAAACAAACACAAAAAAAGCTTCCAACCTTTTGTTTACGTTCACAATATATGAGTAGCGAACGATCGCCAAGCAACCACTTTTACCTAGCACACAGTTTAGTAATCAATCATAAATTTTCATTATCTCTCTTCCATTACTGAAACTACCAAACTGTATAATAACCATTGATTTCTATTCTTTATTCAATCTTTACCTAATGTTTTTTTTTTTATTAAATGTATTGCATGAATGAGTTTTTCAATTTACAGCATCCTTTTACCAATAGAATACATAGAGCACATGGGGTAGATGCTGACCAATAGGAGAGCAGGATCTTACGGCGGTGACTAGCATCAGGAACCAATGGGAGAGCGGGAGGATGGTGGCGAGTCTACTCAGTTGGCGGCGCACAAGTTTTAAAATTGTTCCGGTGGTCCGGGCGAATCTCGGGACTTTACAGCAACAACCTTTCGTAACCTGAACTATTTTCGTATGTAGAGCCAAAAAAATCTTCGTATTTGCTTTCGTAACTTGGATTTTTCGTAAGTTGGGACTTTTGTATGTCGAGGTACCACTATATATATATATATATATATATTATATATATATATATATATATATATATATATATATATATATATATAATATATACACACATATATACCATATATACATATATACATATATATATATATATATATACTATATATATATATATATATATTGTAATGGACCGCACTCGGTCCTGCAGGATCTTAAAAAAAAAATGAAATGGAACTGGAATGCCTGACAGCAGTTGGAACAAACAAAGGAGAAGGAGCAGAGCAAAATCACAACAATTGCCTTAATTTTAGTTTATTTACAAAATTTTTATTTACATTTATACAGCTGAGTCCGGGTTTAGTAAAATAAAGCAGTTTACATAACATTAACATAATCAAAGAGTCAGTCCAATGAATTTAAAATACAAATAAAGCCAAGTAATTAATTATCAAAAACTCAATAGTCTAAATATTAACTTGACAGAATTAACTACAAATTCAAAAACAATTTAACCATATCAAACTAATGCCCACACAGCATAAACCATTGAATAAATAATAGGCAGCATAAATAATCAAAATACATCATCAATAATAAGCAAATAATCATAAACCGGCAGTATGAAAAAATACTAAACAGGCAGCATAGCAGCATACCAATTATACAATAATACATCAGTGGCAAAAATAAACACTCACACAGCATCAAAATAGCGTAAATTCAGGTAGTATTACACGGTACATAAAAACTGCAAACAATCTCCATAGAGATAAAGACAGACCCAGATGTCAACACAGAGAATGGACACAGACAGACTATCTCCGCAACACGCCAAAGCAGCAACCAACTGCTAACCGGAACAACACATCCATCACATAAGTGATTACGGCCGAATCATCTGCTGCCAAACTGGAACAAATCAGTCCCACAGATGACCATGGTTTGATCATCTAACCATCCTCCTGCTACCAAAGCCAACAGGTAAGGTATACCCGCTGCAAATGCCTCCATGCTGCTATGCTGCCGAGGACCTGACTCTCTGCCATACTAAACCCGACTGTCGACTTTCAAGTTAAGACGACAGACGTAAACTTCCCCCAAAGAAAAACAAGAACCAGTAAGGAGGCAACAACCCACCATGGGCAAATGATTGTTCAACAACTGAACTATACCTCACAATATATATATATATAAAGGTTTTTGCCACGAAGGAAAAAATGAAAAAGCGAGATAGCCGAGTACTTTCGGTCCTGTTCAGACCCTTTACTAAGGCAAACTGATTTTACAGAGGAAAACAGTCAAAAGAAGGCTTAATATCCAAACTGACACTACAAGATTAGCAATAAGGGCGATTTCACTCTACAGGAATGAGGAAACGCCTGAGGGTAGACACACCTTGGAGGATACACGCAGTAAACAAGTTATTCTTCCAGAAAACAGTACATTTTGAAAAAACAAGGAAGCATATACAATTTAATATCATGAAATTTACAAAAATTTTCCCCAAAAAATTATT
>NC_061089.1:2195948-2220948 GCF_015104395.2 Macrobrachium nipponense | reverse complement strand
AAGAGGCAGAACAAGAAGAAAATAAAACTATACAAACTGATGAAGGTTGGAAGAATATAGTTATTACCATTTTTGCATTTTTTGTAACCAAGTAGTATTATTACCAGATACAATAACTAAATGTGTATTACTAAGAACCACAATAACCTCTCAGAACCTTGATTTCATTGCATTTTTAACAGATATAATAGCTAAATGTGTATTATAAATACCCACAATAACCTCCCAGCTCCTTGACTTTATGGCATTTTTGACAGATATAATGTTTATTATTAAATAGCCACAATAACCTCCCAGAACCTTGATTTTATGGTATTTTTAACAGATATAACTGTGTACTATTAATAGCCACGTAATCTCCTAGCGCCTTGATTTCATAGCATTTTTATGGATATATTAACTAAATGTGTATTATTAATGGCCACATAAATCTCCCAGAACCTTGATTTCATGGTATATTTTAACATACAGTGCTCCCCAACTTTTACGTTGGGATAGGTTCCAGAACCCACTGCAAAATGCAAAAAATGCAGAAATGCAAAATCTCAAATAACAGTTTTGACTTAGGAGAAACCTATTTTTGGTAATGCTGTTGAGTCCTCAAGGAGTTACCCTTCATGGTGTGTCAGCGCTTTCCATGGTGACTAGACTAATAATCAAAGAAATATCTTTTACCCTGGTCTTGTAATCGGGTATTGTGTCATAATGATAAACACTATGACACGTGATAGAGTATAATGGACTGAAAGACAAGAGGGCATTTTCTCTCATCTTTAGCGAGGCTGAACCCAGTTTTTCCCATTTCGAAATCTGGAAGAAGTCAATAATGCACGTCGGACATCGTGTTTATGACTGGGCCGGATAAAAGGCCATGAACCATTACTCTCTGTTGGTCAAGGTAGGATCATTCCTTGCCCAAATCCCGTGCCTTTTCGTTAGGGAAGTGGGAGGGTTTTGAGGACTCAACAGCAACTACCAAAAATAGGCCTTTCCTACATCAAAACCTGTTTTTTTTTTATATTTATATAGTTTTGTCACTTGTTTTGTCCTCAAGGAGCTTTGCACAGAAATTGACAGGTGACGATGATAGGCTTATGCTCTCAAAATTTTAATCCCAACAACCCAGAGAGAAAATTATCAAAATTTTAATCCCAACAACCCAGAGAGAAAACAAACATTTCTGGTCCAAGATGAAGCCACAAGTTTTGGTAACAAAAACAAGAAACTAAACAAGAACTTATGTTTCTAGGCTGAAGTGCTGTAGTGACTTACCTAAGTATGCTTGTTATGGGCATACCCACTCATTAGGAAGACACCTGGTTTTCTGCTGTATGTGGTCAGGACTAACCATACCACCTACTGATACATAGTGTATAGTGTAGTCAAATTTGATTTGTTCAAGTACAGGCAGTCCCCACCTTACGACGGGTTCAGCTTGCGACGTTCCGAGGTTACGGCACTTTTCAATTATATTCGTTAGAAATTAGTTCCAGGTTTACAGCAAATGTTCCCAGGGTTACGACACCTATGATGCCAATCTGGCAGAAAAAATATGACTCCAAAAATGCAAAATAATCAATACAAGCAGTCCCTGGGTTACAACAGGGGTTCTGTTCTTGAGACGGGTTGTAAGCCGAAAATCGTTGTAAGCCGGAACATCATAAAAAATCCTAAGAAACCTTACTTTTAATGCTTTGGGTGCATTCAAAACTATGTAAACTGCTTTCTTATTGCATTTTGCATAAAAAAAACTTCAAATATTGATTATTTTGCATTTTTGGTGTTATTTCTTCTGCCAGATCAGCATTGTAGGAGTCATAACCCTGGAACATGTGTGGTAAGCCTGGAAATAATTTCTGACAAATATAATTGAAAAATGTTTTAACTTCGGAACATCGTAAGCCGAACCCATCTTAACCCGGGGACTGCCTGTATTTGAAGGTTTCTTTGATCAAAAATGTAATAAAAATTCAGTTTACATGGTCTTTAATACACCTAAAGCATTAAAAGTAAGGTTTTCTTAGGATTTTTGACGATTTTATGGCTTACAACAATACATGGCAGTAATGTTTTAAGAATATTGTCTTTGATGACCACCCTGTACATTCGGAGACCTCTTCGAAAGAGACGTTTCTGAAGAAGGCCAACGACACACTTTCCTAATATCTTGCAACCTTGGAAAGGAGTGGGGCTTTGCCTTTTAAATGAGGGACCTAAAATCATTCTTACCCCTTGTAGAGAGTGTTTATTCATGCTATGGTGTAGGAAAATCAAACCTTTTGGAATTCTTGCTGTGACCTCTAGGTAAACCTAAGTGCTTGAACTGGGCATGATGTTTTTTCTGCTAAATTGAGTTTTCTTACAAGAATAGATTTCCTTGGCCAGAAATGATGGGCCATGGGACAATAATAATTAATTATTAACAGTTTGTGTGATGCATTGTACCCGTCTAAGAGAGCCCAATTCACTAATGTGGCCTCCTGATACTAATGCAGTTAGGAAGATTGCTTTTTGTCACATGTGATTTGTGGTTGTATTGGGTCCGCTGAATCAAAGGGTAGAGAAGTCTAAGGACCTTCTTCAGGGACCAGGTAATTAGAAGTCTTTTGGGAGCAGGTCTTCATAGAAAAGGGAAGTAACAACTTCTATGCTAGAGTCAATCTCAAATCCATAAAGCAATAGTTCCAGTAATGCTGCCTTGTATGCCATGATTGTTGTATTTGCAAGGTGTCTGTCTTCAAAAAGGAATATTAGAAAATTTAATAGTGTTTCTACGGAGATCTCAACTGGGCTGTCAGTGTGCATATAACCTAATCATATCTTCCAAACAGACTGGTATTGCTGGATAGATGATGCTTTTTAATTTTTTCACTAGGTACCAGGCAATATTGGGTGAGTAGTTTTCACAGTAGATAATACTTGAAAAATCCATTCGTGAAGGTCTCAGACTGGTATCCGAATAGATGATGTCTGTAATTTTTTAAATAGGTACGTAGTAATGTTGAATGAGTAGTTTTCATGGTAGATAATACATACTTGAAAAATCCATATGTGATGGCTCAGAAATCAGAAAGGAGGATATTTAAAAGACTTTCCCTTCTATTTTCTGGGGTAGATCAGTGGACGATAATGGAATTGATCTTTTAGCCAATTGTTGAAGTAATAGGAACCAGTACCAGTAAGCTGTTCCTTTAAAGGTTGGGAGTTTGTTCCAGTCTTGTTGGAAGGCATCTCTTGCTGTTGCTTGACGGTCCAAATTTTTTCTTGATAGGCATTCCGGGTGTTGCTTTTCCATTTCCTTTTTCTTTATAAGACGGTTTTTGGACCTTGTGAAAAGGATTTCCTTGCTGGTATGGTTGCTGTTGTCCCTTTGAAGGGAGTTGTCCCTTCTGACTCCTGTTTATGAGGAATACATTTGGAGGCAACTGAAGGCTTATATGATTTCTGATCATGCAGCCTTTCTTGGATTGGGTTAAAGGAAATTTTGGGCTTTTTGTTTCCAGGATTTCCCTTTTCCCAGAAGGGCATAAACTACAATTTTGTTAGTGTGCTTGCTCGTTGAGTGACAACAGAATCCTCAAACAGGTCCTTACCGAAGGGGTTAGACTATAACAAAGCTGTCACACTGGGAAGTGACTTGTTGAAGCCTTCCATTATTTCCATTCGTGCTTTTATGCGCCAGTCTAAATGTGTCAGAGTGCTTCCCATAGGGTTCTCATAAAACTCTTAGCCACAACAGCAAAAATTGTTCTGGGCTCTTCTGGAAGCCTTTTGGTGGCAACTTCTAGCAAAGTGGAAGAGGTTAAGATACTAAGGAGGTGAGTCCTAGCACAGAGTTCTGATGAATCTGTCTCATCTGAGATTCTTCTCATAGGAGTCCCTAATTGCTGAGTAGCTACATCTAAGGGGGAACTTTTTTTCTTTCAAAGGGGAGTTGAAGCATTCCCCATTCCTTGGTGAAATTTTTAGAAACTGGGAGGATTGTGGTAAATGGTTTTAGTTCTGCCATTGACTCCTGTTTTCTGGTTGCTACATAATTCTGGAAGTCTGTCTTCACATGATTAATTATTTTAAAAGTGAAGGAACAGAAGGCTGGGGCTCCTTGGTGAGCAAGTTGGGTATTGTAGTGGGATTACAAAAGCTAAAAAAGAAAAAACTTAAAACACAAACACATGTACTCACCTCAGACTCAGGGTGAGGAGCTGCGTTGCTGTCCGCTGGATAGGCTAGGCTAGGCTAGCCGTCGTAACACAACACAATCAACCGAACAAGGATGAACAACCACACAACAATTCAGTAACTATACAACAAAAGACCACTGCACAAATAATCAGTATCCATACCAAAAAAACAATAATCTGACAAGTCAACACACTGCTTTCAACATCAAGGAACCACAACAACAACCTCAACAACTCAAAACTCCAACAATTCATCTACAACCCAACAGAACTCACAAGCACAACAAACTCAACAACACCAGGCACAACAACCTTCAAACATACAATACCAACAATAATTCAAACAACAGCTTCAAGAACCATAAAATAACTGACCGTCAATAATACTGCTACTAAAAAACTCTGACTAGCACCGGCTCTCCTCCCAGACTCTCTCACTTCTCCCGATGCTCGTAACCAACGCTCACCACTGATATACACAGCGAACGCCACAACAGACACACGCTTATGACCGCCATTAAACCACTCCCATTTATTCGTCCACCAAAATCTCTCTCTTTCTCTCTCTTTCACACAACCCTCGGAGACATTGTCAAATATAAACTACCATTATCACTCCTCTGTATTACCTCTACCAGTACATTTGACAACGTCTCCTTACACTCGCAACATCCACACTAAATCGCCTGTTGCAACATCCAAGGATGCTCGGATGCAGGCCCCCTGGATCTTGTTTGAGGACCCCCATACATTCTCTCAGTTACATCACCATTCACTTCTTCCAAACCACTTTCATTCAAATTCCCATTATCTCCCTCAATACTATCCTCCCAAATCTCATTTACTACTTCATCGACATCTCCTAGCTCTGGTCCCAATATCTCCCCTTTTTCTGCTACCAAACCACTCAGTTCATCCATACTTCTGTATCCATACTTCTGTCAAACTCTTGCAAAGACTTATCCATCCTATCAACTACCTCCTTACTACTCAGTTTCCTTCCCACTGATGTCTCACTTATCCCTGTTAACTCAAACCCACACACGCTATACGTATCACCCATTTCCTCAAGTCATCCATATTACACGCCTTATCAACTGTTTGTACTCGAGCACTAACAAACACCGTTATCATGCAGTTCAAGCTTCTTCCTTTCATTCCCTTTCTTTACCTTCTGCCAATTTCTTCCATACTCTACCAACACTAACTGCCAATCTCCCAGACCCATTTGTTCAGTGACCCTTGACTCATACTTATTCACCCTCAACCATTCACTCACCAATACTTATTCACCCTCAACCATTCACCCACCGCATTCTCCCAAACATACTGTCACATACTAGAGGACCCACCCAATTGAATCCCCTTAACACCTAGTTTCCCAAATTCCCAGCCTGATTCATCCTCTTTTGCTTACACACAATCGCTACATGACCTTCCATTCCACATTCATCACACTTTGCACGCTGTTCTTTACACATCCTAGCATAGTGCCCATTCTTCCCGCAATTACTGCAAATCACATTCACACAGGTACCCTGACATCCACTCGCTAAGTGCCCTGCCTGTCCACACCTATAACACTCAATATCCCTATCTTTCTTACACTTGCTTACCAAATGCCCTGTTTGCCCACACCCGAAGCACACTCCTAACGCCTGCTGACATTCATTCTTCTTGTGTCCTGGCTTTCCACATCTGTAACACTGCTGCTCTTGTTCATGACTAACTGACCCTAGTCTTCCAATGCTCACACTCCGATCTCTCTTAGGGTTAACTATACTTATGTTACTTGCTGTAATGCTCTTACAACCACTCGCTCTGCCATTCGCCTCGGCCCTTCTAAAATTGCCCCTCTATAGATCTTGAACTCGGGCATACCCTCATTTACTTTGGTCCTGACGCTGACACTTCTATTCTCTTTCGTACACCTATCTAGCTCATAATCCCCAACTATCTCTAAAATATTATGCCATGTTAACCTCTCATTCCATCACCTTTTCTCCATACGTTTCAGATTTATAAACTCATACAAACTCTCAGGCACAGTCTCCAACAACTTCCTCACTAACCTTTTATACTCATTTATCCCTCCGTCCCCAAACTTTTTCCTAGCTAATGTTTCCAACCTGTGCACATACATTGACAATGACTCACCAACACTCATTCTTGCCTCTTCAAAATCATGTTTTCTCCTATATCTAACACTACTCTTTATCCTCTTTGCCTGTTCCACAATCCTGGCTTTCACACTCTCATAAGGCACATTCCCTACTCTCATCATTACCCCATACATACTCAACAAAAATCCTGTCAAAAAGCCACCCAACTCTCTTGCCCAGACTCTCTTGTTATCCCTATAATTAGCCGCACGATACTTCTCATATTCCTCAAAAAAGTCCCCTATGTCCCCACTACCATATTCTTCGTATTGTGCACATCGGGGCACCTCTCTCATATACACAGCCTTTCGTACTTCCTGCTCACTCTCACTCTCACTTTCGCTACTTCCATTCTGATCCTTTTTAACCTCATCCGAATACAATGAATCAACTTCCATACTAACATCCATACTCTTGATTATGCTCTTCTTACCCTTCTTTCTACCTACCTGTCTCCACTCACCGCTATCTAAATCACTCTCAGCCCTTTCCCCAACGTATTCAGTCCTAGTCTCATCTTGTCCGTCATCCTTACTAGCCTTCTTTCCCTTAGTCTTCTTCTTTTCCTCAGCCCCCTTCTTAATCTCATCCTCAGGTTTATCCTTATCCTGTGTCTTCCCCTTCTTTTCCTTACTTATCAGAACCAAATCACCTTCGTCATTCGTACTCTCATCCACTTATTCGTTCACTTTCTTAATTGCTACTGGCCCATCAAGAGACCCAGTAGGTCTACCTCCTACTGCTCCCTCTCCCATGAATCCCTTCATCATCTCCTGCACTGCATTCATCATTACTCCGAATTATTCATCCATTTTCTCAACCGTTCTCATCTTTCATTTCCACTTTCACACTACTTAACATTCCTCTCATTTTCTCTAACTCGCTCTACAGCTCCACACACTCTACCCTTAACCTCTCATTCTCTACTTCCACTCTTTCCTTAGCTTACCTTGCCAACCGCAACTCCTCCTTCAGCCTCTTCACTTCACTCAAACCTTCCAAACTCACTTTCTTCACCAATCATACAACTTACCACACCAACCGTCCTGCAGCTGCTACACCAGCATCCCCACGTTGGGCGCCAAATAATGTGGTGGGTTTTTACAAGCTAAAAAACAAAAAACTTAAAACACAAACACATGTACTCACCTCAGACTCAGGGTAAGGAGCTGCGCCGCTGTCCGCTTGATATGTAGCTAGGCTGGGCTAGGCTAGGCTAGTCGTTGTAACACAACACAATCAACCGAACAAGGATGAACAACCACACAACAATTCAATAACTATACAACAAAAGACCACTGCACAAATAATCAGTATCCATACCAAAAAACAATAATCTGACAAGTCAACACACTGCTTTCAACATCAAGGAACCACAACAACAACTCTCAACAACTCAAAACTCCAACAACTCAACAACAATCCAACAGAACTCACAAGCACAACAAACTCAACAACACCAGGCACAACAACTTTCAAACATACAATACCAACAATAATTCAAACGACAGCTTCAAGAACTACAAAATAACTGACCATCAGTAATACTGCTACTAAAAAACTCTGACTAGCACCGGCTCTCCTCCCAGACTCTCACTTCTCCCAACGCTCGTCACTGATATACACAGTGAACGCCACAACAGACACACGCTTATGACCACCATTAAACCACTCCCATTTATTCCTCTCTCTCTCTCTCTCTCTCTCTCTCTCTCTCTCTCTCTCTCTCTCTCTCTCTCTCTCTCTCTCTCTCTCTCTTTCACGCAACCCTCAGAGACGTTGTCAAATATAAACTACCATTATCACTCCTCCATAGTGTTATTCATAATGGGAGTATAGGTCCATTTTCCGTTGACCAGGTAAAGGGTGTTATCTATAGCTTTTAATGCTATATTCCCAGGTAAGAGAACAGTTTCCTTTTGAAGTTTCTCCATGTCTGGCGAAGGTAGTATAAGGCACTATTCTATATTAAGGAATGCTGCCCTGTCTCTTAAACTCCACATGTATAACTTTGATCATGGTTTCCACTCCTTAATTAGATACTTGCCCTCAGCAAAGAAAATGCACATTGAGGTGTCTCGCCAAGGATTATCAGTATCATCAGGGGAGGATATTGGAGCTCCTGTTATATTTTGATCTGAAGTTTTGTAGTCCAAACTGGCAATTTTGTTGGTTCCAGTTGGAATTCTAACCATAGACCTTGTGTGGTCAGAATTTATTTCCACTCCCTTTTAGGTTGCAAGATGCAGTACTTTTACGCTTTGGAGTGTACATCACTGTCTTGATTTCTTTAATTTCCTGTTCGGAATCATGCAATATGTCCATGTTATATTGATGTTCTTTGGCAAGGCCATCTTTGATGTTGCTTATAATTTCCATACGAAATTGATCAAATCCCTTGAACTGTGTATCCCTTTTGGGGGAGCTTGCATAATCTTACTGAACATCCACAGCTGAACTGTAACTGTCTGTTACCCAGGGGGCTGGGGTTCTGGGTAAGTTATTATACCCCTTTGAAATTTAGTTATTTCAGTTGAGGTTAGGTACTAGACCCTTGTATCCCTTTTGGGGAAAGGATCCTGCTAAGTTTCTGAAAGCTACTCGGGAGAATGCTTTTGAGAAAGGGTTAAATATTTGCTGCTTGAGTTCTGTGCTGGATAGATTTATCTTTCCTTTCCTTATCCTCGCTGAACCCTAGGACCCATTTAGTCAGCTTAAAATGAGCTGTTTCATCCTCATACCTAGCTGCTGGGAGCATACTACAAATTTCGCACATGTATGACAACAAAGTAAATTTGTCTTGTTTTTTACAAGGACTGTGCTCATGGCAGGTGGCATGGGATGTACCTATGGGCAGAAAGCAAACCAATCAATTTGCTACAGAACACTTGAGCTGATGGTCATGCCCAATGACAGCCCTGTAATGAAAAACCACATTTCTGGGCTCAGTTCGTGTCGCTGCGCGAAATATCCTTTAATCCATTATTTCTAAGGTAAATGTACTAACACATACCAGAGAATAAATAAAATAAAGAAAAGGTCAGTACTACTGACTCGCTCACCCTCCAAGAGGGTGTCGGTATGAACACTATGGCGAGTGAGACCACTACCACGAACCACTTGCCAATAGAAATCTCCTACTACAAAACCCCCACTAGAGGGGAGCCGACCCACAGAGTGGGCAGCAACTACTACTACTCCATCCCATGCTGCCGACTGCTGCGCCTCTGGTGGCCATCCTTTTCAGTTAGCGCACCGCGTACACACGTGCCCTTTTTTGCTCTGTGTTTTTTGTGCCCCTATCTTGGATTTACTAATTATGGAGCGTGCAGCCATCGCAGCAGCTAAGTTAAGTAATCAGTTGTTATTGCTATTGGGTTTTTTCCGGCCTTGAGTCAGTATTTGCCGTTTTTTTAGGTATAAATACGGGCTCTTGGTCGGAAGCATGGCAGCATGGTTCTGCCTCGTGGCGGGTTCGTTCTTGGTCTTCCATACCTAGAACCTTCCCTTATTTCCTTACGCTCTATTGTTAGTTATCTATTTTATGTTAGGGGTCCAGCCTACTGGGTTTATGTCATGCATGCATGTCTTCTTTACCTTGCGTAGGCATCTTCCATCCAGACCCTAGCCACAGCTCTTAGTATTGGCCCCGGCTAGCTTTGAGTGGTAGACTTTCTTTCGGGTTAGTCGTACACTCCTGGATTTTTTCTCCTACTGATTTATTTTCTTACTTTACGTTAAGTGATTTTTGATTATTTTATATTTTAGGTTAGCCTACGGCGTCTGGCATTTCACGTAGCCTAGGTTCCGTATTGCATTGGTCTCCACCATTTATTGCTTCCGCTCATCAGTTCGGTTGCTTCTGTATAGCATCTCACTGATTAGTTGGTTGCTTTAACCTAGGCTATGTTGTTTCATTGTATTCGCATGTTACCGCTCCGTGGTCACCATGTGATCACGGAGCAGCCAGGCGCCTGTCCAGTCACCTTACCCTCCTCCCGCTCTTCCATAGCAGGGCCGGGGGGGGGTGGGGGGGGGGGGGGGTAGGTCTGTCCTCGCTCGCTCCACATACCCGTGCCTGCCTCCCTCTCTCCCTAGGCGGAGGGAGTAGGGGGGGCTGGACAGACCCAGGACTGGACCTGACCGTTCTCTGGCTTCACGGCGCGCTCGGATGACTAAGGGGGGGGACTGGCCTTCACCTCCGTCGTTACTCCGTCGCTCCGTTGCTAGCTCGAGTCTGTTTCGCCCTCTCGCTCTTTCCCGGCTTACTGGTGCTCTTTAATTTACCGGAGCTCCGGCATTCACGTGGAAAGGTGCTAGTTCACCCTTGCGGGCGGACTGCAGGCGTACAGTTGGTCTTTCCTAACCACCCCGTCTCGCTGATATCGCGACACGAACACCGCCGCGCACCGGATTTATTCCGGTACGTTCTAGGGCTTTAGGTTTAAGTGTTTAGTATTTAATTTAAACTATAGTAAGTTTAATTTAAGCTACCTTGAGCCAAATCCCTCCGTTACCTACGTTATCACACCGGATCTCTCCGGGGTTCTAGCCTATTCAGGCGGTAAGGGAGGGGTTATGCCCAAAAAATCCCTTTTTATTTGAAACCAATTAGTATAAATTGTTTAAAAAAAATTGACAATTCTGTACAGTGAACCCCTCGTATTCGCAGACTCCAGATTCGCGGACTCACGTATTCGCGGATTTCTCTATGGAACATATACCCCCATTATTCATGGAAAATTTGCCTGTTCGCTGTATTTTTCTATGAGAAATATCCACAAATTTCTGGTTTTTTATCAGTTTCATCATAAAATGCACTTTTTGTGGTGAAACTATTAAAAAAGCCAGGTACAGTGGGCCTTTGTTTGTCAAACGTTTCTTATGTTAAACTTAGTGTTTTTCGAATGAAATTTTCGAGAAAATTTTGTATTGTTTGTTGAACAAATACTCATACTTCAAACTGACTGATTATCTAGTTTATATACTTGTATTTGATGACCTACTGGGTCTTACAAGTTAAACTGTTTTTAAAAATTTTTTTATTTACAATATATAGTTTAATGGTAACCATATTCGACAAAATAAATACAAGAATAAAGCATTTCAATAATAAATTTAGCTTTCAATATAAAATTTAGCATAAAAGATATATAAAATTGTATGTAACTGTGGTGACATCACGCCCAGCTGAATTGAGACTGAATGAGGGAGTGTTGATATGTTGAAAGAAGGAGTAGATAGTTAAAATATTACTGAATGTTTGCAAAAGCAATAACAATTCACATAAAAAAGGAAATTACCCAATAAATTTAATGTAATGATAAAAATTATGAATACAACAAATGCAATACAAAAAAAAAAACAGAAAAAAAGTCTTAATTGAGCCAGTGTTTGGTGCGCCGAGTGAGATGGTCTAGTTGAACAATATTAGCAAAATAGTAAATAAAAGAACAAAGCTTTTCACAATAAAATTTTGCATAAACGATTAACAAAATCATTCATCATTGAGGTGATACACAGCTAACTTGAGGTAGAGGGAGGGGGTGTTTATATTTTTGAGGAATAATGAATGAATGATTTTAAGTTATTGTGTGTTATGTTATTGTTGAGGAGAGAAGATACAGTAAAATCTTTACTATATAATATGTACATAAAAGCAGTACCAATTCACATGAAAAATAAAATGTTATTTGACAAATTTAGCATGATGATAAAACATGAAAACACTTAAATGCAATGTCATGAATAATTCCACGATTTCAACACCGGTAAAGCCTCGATGTTGTGAGGCTGACAAACCTGCCTGAAGGGCTAAGTACCTACTGTTGCACGAGGGTAACAGGAATAATAGTTGAGAGGATTTTTACAAAGTTTTTACAAAAATAAAGCTTTATGAATTAAAAATATGACCAAACAGTGACACATGAATAACAGGGACGTATTACCCCTAAACTAATGCAAAAAACTCAGAATGGTCACATGACCACCTAAAAGTATCAAAAATCACTCAAAATGTAGTAAGAATTTGGCAAATCAACAAGGGACACATTCCCAAAAGTTCACTAAACAATGGCTGAAATAAAGAACAATTACTTACTTCTAGATTTCATGGTCACATGGCTTTGCTCACAACTTCTCCTCATGGTCATGTTCAAACATGCGTGCAGCCCCTACTCTGCCCATATGAGATCTGGATTTGGATAGGTCTGATAGAATAAAGAGGATGAGCAGTGGCTGCAGGAGCTTGTTATACCCAGTTAGGCTAGTCAATTTCAAGCAATTTTAGTTCTTCAAAAAGGACGCATTTTCTACTCTCATGTAATTTACATTATCACAACAAATGTATCATTATTCCATGGAGGGGGGATGTGAAGCGAGGAACAACTAAATCAAAGTTGTCATTAAAGAACCATTCTGCTTGTGCTGCCAGGTCATCGTATATGTGGCAATTTGCCTATCAAGGAATGTTTTGCCTACGTCACGGAAAACTTGTGCACAGTTTTTCGCCACATGCAGTACAGTAAAAAACAAAAAAGAAAGAAAGCTTGCTCGAGTCAGAGTTTGTTGCGCTGTGTGAGACGATCAAGAGAGAGAGGAGAGGAGAGGGAAGAAGGCTCTGCTCACCACTGACTTATCAGCTGGGCTGGGATGATTATTTGCCCATTTCTTTCACTTACACTCAATCTGCCCAAATCACTAATTTTTGTTACGGTAAAATACCTATCTAGTGACAATTGCTTTTTATGATTTTTTATTACTGTAAAAGTAACTCGGCTCTGTAATAAACAAAGTGGCAACACTTTCAGCTCCTGCATGCCTTTGATTGTTTGTTTAAACGGCTTCCTTGCAGTGGCAGTTCTAGAAATCTTTCATGGGGGCCACTTAGGATATATATATATATATATATATATATATATATATATATATATATATATAGATATATATACTATACATATAGATATATATGTATAGATATATATATATATATATATATATATATATATATATATATATATATTATCTATATCTATATCTATACATAGAGATATATACCTTTAGATATATAGATATAGATATATATATATATATATATATATATATATATATATATATATATATATATATATATATATAGATATATAGAGAGAGAGAGAGAGAGAGAGAGAGAGAGAGAGGAGAGAGGAGAGAGAGAGAGACCGATGAATGAGAGAGAGACGAGAGATACTATATATATATACTATATATATAATATATATATATATATGTATATATATATATATATATATATATATATATATATATATATATAATAAGTATATAGATATAGATATAGATAGAACTGGGTAAAAATGTTCTGTTACAACAGAATTCCATCTAATAAAGGAGCCCATAAAAACACCAAAATATAGAGAGAAAAGTACTATATTTCAGAGACTGCTGTCACCCTCTTCAGGTAGATGAATGAAAAAAGTTTACAGAAAAGGTGGTATTTATACCAAGAGGTCCATCCACAGGCAAGCCAATTTAGGTCGCCCCCACTGATAATCTTCCTTTAATCTTCTTAAGCGTTGGTTGAATGAAAATCTTGTCGATCGTATCTGAAATCCATGCTCCTTTTGAGATGTTCATTACCTGCCTCTCTTTTATTAAAGCCGATTCCATCATTTGACTTATAGCAGCAAACTGCCGGTACAAGAGAGGCAGGTAATTGAACATCTCAAAAGGAGCATGGATTTCAGATACTGGATCGACAAGATTTTCATAAAAAAAAAAACCAACGCTTAAGAAGATTAAAGGAAGATTATCAGCGGGGGTGACCTAAATTGGCTTGCATGTGGATGGACCTCTTGGTATAAATACCACCTTTTTCTGTAAACTTTTCTCATTCATCTACCTGAAGAGGGAGACAGCAGTCTCTGAAATATAGTACTTTTCTCTCTATATTTTGGTGTTTTTATGGGCTCCTTTTATTAAATATATAGATATATATATATATATATAATATAGATATATAGATATATAGATATATAGATATATAATATATATATATATATATATATATATATATATATATATGTATATAGATATACTTAGATATATATAGATATATATATATATATAGTATATAGATATATATATATATATATATATATATATATATATATATATATATATATATAGATATATAGATATATATATATATAGATATATATATATATATATATATATGACTGGTAAAAATGTTTCTGTAACAACAGAATTCCATCTAATAAAAGGAGCCCATAAAAACACCAAAATACAGAGAAAAAAGTACTATATTTCAGAGACTGCTGTCTCCCTCTTCAGGTAGATGAATGAGAAAAGTTTACAGAAAAGGTGGTATTTATACCAAGAGGTCCATCCACAAACAAGCCATTTTAAGTCACCCCCGCTGCTAATCTTCCTTTAATCTTCTTAAGGGTTGGTTGAATGAAGACGTTGTCGATCGTGTCCGAAATCCATGCTCCTTTTGAGATGTTCATTTAACCTGCTCCTCCCTTTTATTAAGGCCGATTCCATCATTTGACTCTTATGTACCGGCAGTTTGCTGCTATAAATTACACGTGACAAATTCCAGTTTATTCTATGGTTATGTTCATTTATATGGTTGAAAATAGCCGTGTTCTGTTGTCCATACCTAACTGGCCATTTGTGTTGTATTAATTCTCTGGGGAAGGGATTTACCTGTAAATCCGATGTAAGATTGGTCACAGTCCTGGCATGGGATTCGTATACCCCAGAGTCCTTTGGAGATGTCTTTTGTTGGACGTTATCAGGGATTTGGCTAAGTGTTTGGGTAAGTAAATACAAAAGGGTTCGATTTTCCGAGGGGTTGGTTATTCTCTTAATTGTGTCCAGGTGGGGAATTATTATTTATTGTTGGGTGTATCTCTGGTCTTGTCTTTAGGGGGTCGGTAGAAAATTACGTTTGCTTTGTGAATTGCTTTCTCAATTATATGGTCAGGATATTTTAAAGACGAAAGTTGCTTGCGAATTAGTTCAAATTCTTTTTCCAGGAATTCTGGGGAACAAATTCGTAAGGCTCTTAAGAACAAGTTACTAGCTACACCTATCTTGATAGTAATGTCATGATAGCTAAAGTAGTGAATGTATGAAAGTGAGAACGTTGGTTTTCTGTATATGGTAAATTTGTATTCTGTCGTATCTCTGATTATTAAAACATCAAGAAAAGGAATTTGGTTGTCTGTTTCCCATTCAACTTTAAATTTGATGCTGGGCACTAATGTGTTTAATTTCGAGAGGAATTCATTGAAATTGCCCCACCTATTATCCCAAAAATGTGGATATCATCCACGTATCTCATCCACAGCATGTTTTTGGGTTTTATTGCATTTATTACTGTAGTTTCAAAGTATTCCATGTACAGATTGGCTAGAACAGGA
This sequence comes from Macrobrachium nipponense, assembly GCF_015104395.2. NCBI lineage: Eukaryota > Metazoa > Arthropoda > Malacostraca > Decapoda > Palaemonidae > Macrobrachium > Macrobrachium nipponense. Next base: position 2,205,159 of record NC_061089.1, on the reverse strand, counting down.
CTAAAGGACTACCCATACTACACCCCGATTTTTGCTTGTAGAATGATTCCCCGAATGAAAATACGTTATTAGATGCACATAATTCAACTAGCTTATTATTTTGTCAAGCGCCAATGGGAAATGATCTGAATAGGGGGATAATTTTACCCTTAAAAACTGAAGAACGTCCTGTACTGGTACTTTAGTGAACAGAGATACACCCAACAATAAAATAATAATTCCCCACCTGGACACGATTAAGAGAATAACAACCCCTCGGAAAATCGAACCCTTTTGTATTTACTTACCCAAACACCTTAGCCAAAATCCTGATTACGTCCAACAAAAGACATCTCCAAAGGACTCTGGGGTATACGAAATCCCATGCCAGGACTGTGACCATTTTACATCGGATTTACAGGTAAATCCCTTCCCAGAGATTAATACAACACAAACGGTCAGTTAGGTATGGACAACAGAATCGGCTATTTTCAACCATATAAATGAACATAACCATAGAATAAACTGGAATTTGTCACATGTAATTTATAGCAGCAACTGCCGGTACAAGAGTCAAATGATGGAATCGGCCTTAATAAAAGAGAGGCAGGTAATGAACATCTCAAAAGGAGCATGGATTTCGGACATGATCGACAACGTCTTCATTCAACCAACCCTTAAGAAGATTAAAGGAAGATTATCAGCGGGGGTGACTTAAAATGGCTTGTTTGTGGATGGACCTCTTGGTATATACCACCTTTCTGTAAACTTTTCTCATTCATCTACCTGAAGAGGGAGACAGCAGTCTCTGAAATATAGTACTTTTTCTCTGTATTTTGGTGTTTTTATGGGCTCCTTTTATTAGATATATATATATATATATATATATATATATATATATATATATATATTATATATTTATATTGAAAATTATATATATTATATGTATATATATTTCTTTTCTCTCTCTCTCTCTCTCTCTCTCCTCTCTCTCTCTCTATTATATATATATATAGATTATATTATATGTATATATATATATATATATATATGATATATATATGTATATATGTATAATGTAAATATATCTCTCTCTCTCTCTCTCTCATCTCTCTCTCTCTCTCTCTCTCTCTCTATATATATATATATATATATATATATATATATATATATATATATATATTGAAAATTATATATATGTATATATGTAAGTATATATGTATATATATATATATCTATCTCTCTCTATATATATATATATATATATATATATATATATATAAAACCTGCTCCTAAAGACAAGTGAGAACATGAAGTCTCCTCAGATGTACTAATAAGTCTTTGAGACATTCTATTACTTGTAACTCCTTTTGTTATTGATTTTCTATTTTTATGTTGTGATATTCTTCCCTTTGTTGAGTCGTGGTTTGTATTTGTTATAAATTTGTTATATGGGGATACTCTTATCTATACTGCGTTGAGTTTCTCTCTCTCTTAGGAACTTATGGTTTTATATTTCTCTGTTCTTCTGGACTTTTCATTGATCTCTTATTTGATCTTTTATTTAATCTCTCATTTCATTTTTTGTTTAATCTCTCAGGAGGTTAGTTACATAGATATGTGAGTTCGGTTTCCTTTAGGATTCTTGGCAAGTTAACCACCACGTTTCATTTTCTTAATTATTATTGTAAAACACACAAAATTTCACTTTCTTATCACACACAAATCTAATTGACACAGGGTAAACAGAGTATAAACCGACACAAGTTATGCGTCCAGAAGTGAGTAGTTAACTGGTCTTTTCTTTCGTTCCAATTGGTCTCTGGACCCATTTCTGATTTCTGGCTCCACCTCTAATTTTTCATAATTGGTTAATCTTCAATGCCTACTACTTCCGGTGACGACATCTAACAAATCAGGGCATACTGTGGGCAGTCCGTTCCACCCACTTGTTATTCATTGCTCTCAGATCAAAACAGCTTGCATCATCGACTTTTGTTATGTCTCACTCAGTCCTTTTCTGCGTTTTACGAGTCTCATATCGCAAACATCCTGGTTTGCATTTCTCTTCTACTTCTCTTTCACCTTCATCTACCAAAACTCTACTAGTACATTTTCCTAGCTAATATATTTCCTACATAAGTAATCTTACAGACTTCTGCCTAACCCTTTTAATTCAGTACGCACAATATATATGTGCATATGATGTAAATTATGTCCGTATACAGTGTTCCCCCCACATTCGTGGGGAATGTGTACAAGACACCCACACGAATAATTAAAACCCACGAAAGTTAGATCCACCACTAAAAATACTTATAACTGCCTATCTTCAAAGTTCAAATACCAAATGTATACCTTTGTTTCAGCAGGGGTACAGAAGGAGGAGATTACATAGATTGTTTAGTTCTTGTAAGACAGTGATTTGTAGCTTCAAAGGAACAAGATAATAAAACTAACTTTTGTGGAATGTATACTGTTACTTCCAAGTGATATCTTTCCTCCAGCTTTCTTACTCAAATTCTTTTCCATTCTACTTTTCCACATAACAGGGAAGCAAGGGTTTGCATTCCATGAAGGATGGACGATTTTGCTTCATTTTGACTTTGATCCAGTACCTTTCCTCCTTTCTTTTTTGTTATGTAATTTTGAGATTTTAGTAATTGGTTCTTTTCGAATGAGTATTCATTTTAAAAAGTCATTTACTTTGATTTTAAAAGCTCCCTGATAGCCAGTGCTAGAATTAAAATTTAATATCATAGCCTTTTCCATGAATATACCTGCAAATATATTTTTTGTTGTATTATATGATTTTTTTCAGAATCTTGTCAAAGAGTCCCACTGAAAGTTGTGGTTGGAGTTGTAGTGGAATACACAAGATCTCTAGGTGCTGTTGGAGTAACTGTTCAACATTTCCTGTATGAACTGGTTATAAATGCACTTGTTAGAACAAGGCAGTTCTATCAATTGCATCAGCTACTTCAGTATCATGTACTTGCAGATTCAAAACCTCTAGTAAGTCACTAAACCTTAATATTGAATTTTAGTATAGAACCTCTCAGTTGTGTACATGTGAGTGATAGAATGACTTTTCTTTCTGTATATGATATTAGTTCATAATATTTTAAAAATTGAAGATATATAACAGCCTGCATCTGTCATTTTCGAGCAATCATCACAAAATAAACAGGTTTTGACATAAACCTGTTTTTGGTAGCCGCTGTGAGTCCTGAAAGGAGTTACACTCTCATGGTCCCCCCAGGGACTCCATAATAAAAGACCATCCAACCTCAAAGAAATCCCTTATAGTAGTTGGTCTTAGCCAGAAAAGTGTTAGTTGGCACGGTGATAAAGGACTTACGACAAGAGAGCTCTATCTCCTCTGACAAGACAAGATTACCTCAGATTTTATTCTATTCACACAGATGTAACAACAGTGCACATGTCAGCTATCTTTCTCACTACACACCAGGTCTGTGCAAGGTAAATGTTCACCCCAGAACCATGCATTTTCGTCAGGGAAAGTGGGTGGGTTTGAGGACTAACAACTGCTACCACAAATAGGTTTTTCTTATGTCCATGCCTGTTTTTTGATAGTGTAGCTGCTGTTTGACCTCAAAGGAGCAAACATAGGAAATTGACAGGTAACAAAATGGCTTAGCTCATAATAAGTAAATCCCAGCAACCTATGGTCTGAAGTATGGTCACATGTTATCAACCATTTTCTTTATTCTGGGTACTCAACAAGGTTTGGCAATAAAGAACAGGAAACAACACAAAGACCTACACTATATGTATTGTTCTTTGTTGTTCTAAGGTGACTTACCTAACAATATCAGGTCTAGCTGCTGGATTATTTTGCCTTCCCTGGCAATATCTCTGGATGTCCACCACACTCATGCAATAGTGTTTCAGGAATTTTTGATACAAGGTAAATTCTAAGGTTATCAACTGTTTTTCCTTATTCTGGATACTTAATATGGTTTGGCAATGAGGTGACTTTTCTAATGATGTCGGGTCTGGCTACAGGATTACTGCATCTTCCCTGGCAATAGCTCAGAGTGATCACCACTCTCATGGTAATAGTGTTTCAGAAATTTTTAATCCAAGGTGAAGTCACAGGTTAAAAAACCATTTTCTTTATTCTGGGTACCCACTAGGGTTTGGCAATGAAGAACGGGAAACACAAGAAACCACATACGTATTATCCCTTATGGATCTAAGGTGACTAACCTAATTATGTTGGGCCGAGCTGCAGGATCATTGAGCCTTCCTTGTTTCAGGAATACTGTCTCTAAATAACCACCCCGTAATCTTGGAAAACTTCGAATGATCAGTTCTGAAGTTAATGATGTACTATTCACCTTTTGGGTGTCATATGACTTAGGTAAGAAGGGAGGGTTTGCCATTATAATGAGGGACACTGAAATAATTCTCTACCTATTTAGAGAAAGTGGTTTGTCTGTGCTAGGGTGTAGGAAAATTAGAACTATCTGGGATGTTTGCTGTACCATCTAAGTAAACCTTGATTGATTGAACCGGACATAATATTTTATCCAAAATACTGAGTTCCTTTATCAGAAAAGAGGATTTCCCCTTTAAAAAGTCCTGATTCTTGGCTTGGAATGATAGGCCAGGATACACTTCCTCAGAACAGATGATCATCTTTCTGTTACCTGACAATCCTCCCAATTACCTCCCAACCTGTCAAAGAGTCATCCGTGTGTATTAAAACTTGTACGGATGGTGAAGAGTCAGGTTGACCTGGTTTGAGAGACCCCCCTCCCCCCCTTCCAGGTCCCTGAATGGAGTATCTTCCCAGTTCTCTGACTCCCAAACATGTGGGAGCCAGGCTGTTTACATCCTTCAGTCACAATGTTAGGATTGGATCTACACAGATGCAAACTGTAATGTGCCCTGAATTTGTTCCAACTGCTGTAAGGAAAAGCTGGGCTGTGCAAGGAACCTTTTTAGATCCTTCCTTATTCAGGTTTGAGTATTTTTAGGAAGAGACAACCAGCTGTGAAGATTATCCCAACGAAGTCCCAGCTATAGAGAATGTCTCCTGGGTATAAGGCAGGACTTTCTTCATTTTATCAGGAATCATTTTGACTGGAGCTTGTTGACTGCCACTTACAGGTTTTGTGGTCACTCTTCTCAGGTTCACCAATTGTCTAGGTAGGCTACCTGTTGAATGCATTCTTTCCTGAGCTCTCGAAACAACTGCTGCTGGTAATGTTGTGATGCTTCTTGGAGCAATGTTTAACCTGAAAATAAAATCATGTCAGATCTAAAGAGATGGTCCAGGTCCCTTGTAGAATGTGATAATGTACTTGGGCAGTAGTAGTTTATCCCAAACTTGTGGCAAACAATGTGTTTGTTCAAACTTAACAGGTATGTATAGTAGTATCACCCTTCATTTGGAGGAAACTTCTTGGGAATGCTGAAGAGAGTGCTTGGGCACAAAGAAACAGGTTTTTCTGTGTTGTCCTCTGAAGAGACCCCTCTGCATATATATTCTTCCAAAGAGTGGTCTAGTATATGGAAAAACACCTGTAGAGGAGGGAGAGGGTTAGACCATTTCCACCCTAGCCCATAATACTGAGTCCCCAAGGGGAGGACTTCCACTGCATGTTATATTATAGAAGACGATCTCCAACCATGTAAGTCTTATAGACCTCCACCTCTTCCCTTGCCTTTAATAGGCAACTCAGAAGTTGATCTTCCTTTTCTTTGGTAGGAATGTCTTTGTTCAATCAAACAGGTGTGCTTATATGGTGCTGAGTCATACTGAATTCTAAGGCTTAGGTAAAGAAACTGTGTTGGGTATTGTTTCTCAGGTTCCCCTTTTCCAAGAAAGCATTTATTTTGCAATTCTGTTGCCAGGGTCATTTAATAAGTTGCACAACAACAGACTTTTCAAATAGGTCCCAACAGAAGGGGGAAGAATGTAAAATGCAGGTTATAGTGGGGCATGACACGTTGGGATCTGCTAATGCTTGTTCTGGAAGACTCTAGAAGCTCTTTGATGGGTACTTCCAGCATAGTAGTAAAGGTTATTGGGAGTTGAAGCTTAGCATGAAATTAGGCCATGGCAATCATGTCTGAGGTTTTTCTCATAGGTGTCCCAAAATGGTCGGTAGCAATGTCCACTGGTTGGTTTTTCCTCTCAAAAGGATGGACAAGTTTTGCCCATTCCTTTGTAGAATTATCAAAGATAATGGCTTTATTTCTGTCATTAACTCTTGCTTCCCAGTCACTCCGGAATTCTGAAAATCTTTCTTCCAACAACTGATTGTTTTAAAAGTGAAGGGACAGACGGCTGGGATCACCCAGAGAGGGTGTTGATTCTCTGAAATTGTTGATGTGTTATATTTTTTCAAGTGGGCAGGGTAACCATCTCCTTTAGTTTCTCAATTACTATTGAAGGTGGGACCGAGTGCCATTTAGTACTGGGAAAACACACTGTTTCCTGAAATTCTATGTGTACAACCTCAGTCATTAATGCAGTATTTTCAATCAGGCGAAAGGATGCACATTGAGGCATCACATCAAGAGTTATCAGTATCATTATCAGGGTTGGATATTAGTGCCTTTACTACCTACTGATTTGGAATTTTATAGTCTGGACGGGTTGTATTATTGTTATCAGTTGGAGCTCTTGAAGTGGGTAGGCTTTCTCTTAACACCAGCTTGAGTTTAGCACTATTGACAATCTTTAACTTCATTTTGGGCTTGGGATTTTCATTACCTTGTTCCCATGACCCAAGTTTTTTTGTAGGAGATCTAGTATCTGCCTGGTCAGACTATGCCCCTTCTCTATTCTCTCATTTGAAGGCTGTGAAATTTTTACACCCCATATCTGATTTAGCATCTAGGACTGACCTGAATTCCTTTGGAAATCATGGATAGTATCTTGGATATACTTGATGCTCAGTAGCAAGGACATTCTTGAATACTGCTCATGATTTCCCAGCAGAATTCTGAAAGGGCAGCAGGTGGAATTTCCCTGTTAGGGATGCTTGCATGAAATGATTGAGCCAAGGCAGCTCCATCACTACTGCCAGGGCAGATGGAAGCCCTAAATAAATGACTTACTCCCTGGAAGGTATAGACACTATAGATGGAATTTGGTTTTATATGTGATTGTTGCATAGGAGAGGCAAGAGTTTCATCTGAGGTATTGTTCTCATATAAAGCAAAAGTCTGTGGCCCTAAAGCTTCCAGATTCAGAAGAGTAATTTCAGTGGCTATGTCTACTTCATGTCCAATATTATTGACATCTCTCCCAAGGGCAGACTCTTTGTCTACATTGGAGGTGTCAGAGTGGGAGGTCCTAGAATCCACTGTGTTGGAGTATTGGCCCAAACATGAACTCTGCTCAGAGGATGGTAATAGACTCAGCAGGAGTTCTGCTGGAAAGATGTCATATCCTCCTTCCATACTCATGTTGAAACCTATGACCCATAGAGACACCTTAACCCTTTAACGCCGATTGGACGTATTAAACGTTGATACAAATTGTCTGTTGGGTGCCGATTGGACATATGGTACGTTGATATAAAAAAGTTTTTTTTTAAATTTGTGGAAAAATACTTATAGGCCTACCAGGCGAAAACTTTTAAATCACGCGCCTTGGGGGATGCCGGGAGTTTACGGATCAAGCTGTTGTTTTGTTTACCAGCGTGACCCAGGTGCGCATGCGTGAAATGCCTCCTCGCATCAGCCAGCATCAGCAACGCGTCATCCGAGAGCGATCTTTTGCCGCAATCGTGTTTTGCCGAACTTTTGCGAGAGTGAGTATTTGTGGTGGTACAAGACATACATAGAGATGTCTCAATGACGTATGGAGCACGAAAGGCGCGTTTTACCCGTCGGGAGGGATCGTGTGAGACGTATTTTGGACTTGGATGCTGGCGAAGGACCAAGTACCCAAGATGACCTAGCGCCTAACGCCGTTCCGTGCGGCCTCGTGTGGACGAAAGTGTTCAAGGACCACAACGTGTGTCTCGTGTGCCTTTAGTAACCCATAGGAAGCATCGGGGTGTCCTTAGGGGCAATCGTAGGCATTTGGGAGGCCTCCAACCAAAGGACATTGACGACCACTTATTAGAGCTTGATCGGGAGCAAGTTGCAAGTCCTCATTTTGATGGCGGTTGGTCATCTAGTGACGAGGACATCACTCCCGATGTTAGTGATGATGAATATATGCCCCCAATGTCCGTTCGAGGGTCACATCCCGAAAGTGAGCTCGAATTTAGTGGTTTTAGTGCGTATGAGGTGGAATCTGAGGAGGAGGAGGAGGAGGAGGAGATATCGTCGTCTAGATTTGTCGCTGATGACGACACAGAAAGCGAGGGCCTAAGTGAGGAAGATGGGCCAGGGGGGGTGTTTCGAGTGTGAAACCGTGCCCGAGCACGTACCCGTGTGCTTAGAAGGTCAGAGCGTCCCGCCAGCCAAGGTGAAGGTCGGTCGTCCGAGAGCGACGAGGGGTGGTTGGGAGGACCCCACCCCACCTAACATGCACCCATTCACGGCAGCACCTGGGCTCACCGTACCTGTTCCTCTCACTGCTCTGGGGTTCATTCAGCTGTTCCTTACGGGGGAATTGCTGGAATACCTGGTAGCAGAGACGGTGGACTATGCTTGGTACTGCCGTGACGAACTACGGACGACGTTGTATCGCTGGTGGAGCTGCAACCTCACCGACATGGCGCATTTTTTTGGGGCTCCACATTTTTTTTGGTATGATGCCTGCTGCCGACATCAGGTAATATTGGAGGCAGAATTTTTTTTTAAGTACGCCCAATGTGCCCGGCGTTATGCCCAGTGATAGTTTCCTGGCGTTGAACAGGTATTTCAATGCCTTCAACCGAAGGGCCATACCCCGGAATAACCCCGATTGCCTCATCTTAGTCCGCCCAGTGTTGGAGTACATTCGTGAACGGTGCAAAATTCTTGTGGTTTCTGGCAAGAACCTTTCTTTGGATGAGGGGATGATGCCTTACAAAGGACGTCTTAGCATTAAAGTGTATAAGCCCAAGAAGCCGAAGAAATATGGAGTGAAACTTTTTTTATTACGGAGTCCAACACTGGATACGTCGTGGACTTCTCGGTGTATTCCGGGGTCTTCTCCACGCTGCGTGACATTGTGTTCAGTCTTGTGGGGATCGTTTTTCCATAACCAGGGATACTACCTGTTTATGGATAATTATTATAACTCGGTATCCTG
>NC_061089.1:2140948-2190948 GCF_015104395.2 Macrobrachium nipponense | reverse complement strand
GCTGTGAAGTGCTACTTCTGTAATTGTTACTCCTAACCCTGCGTGTTGCCTTCGGGCCCTAAGCAGTGTCTGTAGAGGAATTGCCCTTTCTCTGATACTCTTTCGATTCGTATCTTAGAATCGAAAGTGCTTGCTTTAGAGAGTAAAAGTGAGTGCAGAGTGCAGTGATACCCCTTGTGTAGTGGAGGGTGCGTCAGATCGGCCTCGTTTCGCCTCTAGGCCGGGACCTCTGCTTGACTCCCAGGACCCGGGGAGGGGAGCATGTCGAAAGCCTAAGGAGGGTTACAAGGAACCCCCACCGATCTGGCGTGCCTTCGGCAGTTTCTGATGAAAATCCCCAGACTGCCAAAGTGCGTGGCGCGTGCACGAATCCTGAAAGATTGCTTCCTCGTCCTCCGAAGCGTCCTCCCCATGCAGGGGTTGGAGCTTTTGGAAGGACTCGCGCCCTCTAAATAGAAGCTTTATAGAAGAGGACAATTCACGTCCTCTCTCTCTCTCTCGTTATCGTTTCTTTCAGTGAGAAGTAAGAAGGCGAACGTCGCCTGAACTCGTGTCCGTCTTTCCACCGAGAAATACGTAGAGAAAGTCATAGTAGCAGGAAGCTTTTGAGAGCGGACGCTCGGGACGCTCGGATGGACTCCAGGCGCGCGCGGGTGCACGCCAAGTGCGCGCGCCAGTGGACGCCAGTGCGCGCCGAGTGGACGCCGAGCGCGCTCCAGTGGACGCCGGCCGCGCTCCAGTGGACGCCGAGCGCGCGCCAGCGACGCCAGTGACCGACGTGCACCAGCGCACGCCAGGTGTGTCGCCTGGCTGAACGTTTCTGTTGAACTCTTCAAGCTCTTGTTTCAGATATGGGCCTAAAGAATGTTTTACCTCTACCTCCGGTGATACCTTCTACCTCACCTGCAAAGAATGTGAAGTAGGCAGTGCTTCGGAGGAAGTTTAAAGTGAACAGACAACTTCTTCTTCAAAACCCAGCAGACATCGGGTTTCGTGAATTCAAGAGGTCTCTGTCAATTAATATTGCTTTTCGCATAGGTGGATGGAGTTAAAAGGAAAGCTCAAGGAAGATCTTGTTTGCTCTACCGCAACCTTTGCCATTCTGCCAATAAATTTAAGTTGCCACTACCGCAGTCAAGACTTTGCGATAAGGCAGTTACGGGTTATGTAAGGCTCGATGTCCTGCACGTCAGGACTCTCGGCAACGTTCAGTGGATTCTTGCAAAGGCACTCATCAAAAGGACGCTCTTCAGGAAAGCACAAGACAGGACTTCCTTTGCCATACTGCCAATAAATTTTAAGCTTTAGCAGGCATTAGTTGTGATACGGGAGAGGAAGCGGGTTGGAGAGTTTCTTTCCTCTTCCCAGGATAATTTTGCAAGCTTTTTAGCCCATCTGAAAGGGTTTTTCAGATGATAGATTTTGTTAGTTTCTAGTCGGGACTACGCTGCCGAATTGAACATCGTCGTTCTACCTGCCGTAAGCCCAGTCTCTTAACAGGATTCTTGCCCCTTCCTCGTTTGAGACGGGAATCGAAAAATTAATGCTTGACTCCCTGGATTACGTTTTGTCAATTCAGTGACTTTCCCCCATTGACAATATACTTTCGTTTTGTTTTGTCAAGTAAGTGGGTATCCCCTCATTGACAAAAATATCTCTTTGTCCCGTAAATGGGTTAGTTCTCATTGACAAACTCTCATTAACTTGATATTGCGTAAGCGAATAAGCTCTTATTGACAAGATTCGGAAGAGCTCTCATTCGTCATTCGCAGACTCGTACAAGAAATAGACTTGTAGACTAACGTCAATGAACGCTTTATGTCCAGTAACATAAGAAGCTTGAGCTGACTGCTTCGATTCTCTTAAGTTTTGTTCATGAAACTTGCCTGTCAGATATGTATGTAGCTGTATTTCCGAATTCAGCTATATATATGTCTGCCAGGTAAGTATGAACAAACTTTATTGTGATATAATTTCATATTTTGCCTTGCGTTATTTTACTTCTGGTTGGTTCAAGTCATATACGCTTGCTGTAGTTACCTCTTCGGATGGCAACCGAGAGGTCTATTGTCTATTTTAAGGACATTTAATCGTTACTCCCTGCAGCCTTCCAGGAGTTTCCGATTTATCTTTTACCGTTGTATGGTAGTGTTCTGACGACACAAACGCATCTATATATTTAGCGTTTTCTGTTTCGCTTAAATATACCAGCTTGAGAGTCTTTCTGCTCAAAATATAACGGACCTATTTCTTCGTAGAATAGGGTAGCTGGCAACCCAGACAAAAAGTTAAGAGACGACGTTCGTAAGCTGCTGGCTGCTGCTGTCACGCTGTGTCTGTCCTCCAGTCCAACCGAGCCAGTAACAGATCGGGCGCTGTCATGCGCGGAAGGTTACGTCTCTCTCTCCTGCGGGATTGTCTGACTAACCGTATCTCTGTGCTGGCGGTTACGTCTCTCCTGCGGGATTGACTGACTCTTTGTATCTCTGCCCTACAATCACGGACTTTAGCCTAAGATTGAGGGGATTTCTTACGTGAATGAATAAACGTTGCATTCGTTTTGCATTACTATGTTCAACAGAGTTATCTCGTAATCCTTTCGGTGCTCGTTACCGCACGGTATAGAACTACGAGTCTACCGCAACATTGCACTTTTATATGCTCTCCTGCTTAGGCAAAGCGCAGCCTTATTAGGGAAGTAAGCATACTCGGGGAGGGAATGGATGAGCTTGCTGGGGACCATTTCCTTCCTGAAGAAGTTTGTTTCCCCGAATAGACTGCAATTCAGACCACAGTTTTTTTTCCTACCGGGAAACTGAGGTGATAGAAAGAAGGTGCCGGACATCTGGATAGGGTTTCAGATGTCCTGGATCTTAATCTGAAAGAAGTAAAAGCGATTCGGTAGTCCCTCCAGTCCTCATAACGAGTTTTGGGAACCAGTGGTCCAGATCAACTCTGATATTCCACAGCTCTCTCATATCTTAAGAAGTATCTTCTCTCGTCCCTGTTCGAGTTTACGAGAAAGCCTATTATAACAACAGGCGTAGAAATGTAACGATCCTCTAGAGGTTCGTTACAGGATTGCAAAAGTCCGTACGAATCGTCTAGATCGACGGCAGCAACTATTGACTTCCGAGTGGAATCTTTCTTTAGAAGTAAGTTTGAGAGTTGTGGAGACTTTAGGGACGCCCCCTTTCATTCTTCTCTTACGATATGTTTAGGACGAAGAGGCTTCTTCTTTCTGCTCCCTTATTCTCGATCCGGGATCGGTACCATTAAACGCCATCCTATGATATTGACGGGGATGGATATTTAGTCTCTTTTCCCCTTTTTTCAATCGCTTAGGAAATGTAATAAGAGGATTTATGACGTCACAGGGAGCGACATGACGCTGATCGCCTCATGTTGGCCTTCAGGATCCTGGATTCACAGAGGTCACATACTTCCTAGTTCACTTTCCAAGGACCTTTTCCGAGAGAGTCGGTCTACTCTAACTCGAAATGGTACCTATAACCTCTCCGCTCTGAGTCGACTACGTTCAGGCTATCGAGATGTTGACAGGATAAGATTACCGTCTTCCATTTCCGTCTGAAGAATGGGATAAGCTGGCAGTCACAACTATTAAAGAATACGCAAATATGTTGTTGACGGCTTTGGGCTCAGAGATTTGCGTCTGTCAAACAACAAAGCCCTTCACGATCTTTGAGTTCTGTGGAATCTCGAACCTCGCTCATCATCTACTTTTTGTCTCACCTGTTTTCTCGGAGTCAGACACTCGTGCGAGATCAGGCGACATATAGTAGCCCTGAGTTTTCTTGTTGACGAAGTCAGTTGCGTTTATACACCCCCGATGATCGTGTAACATGAGACCAGGTTGGACTGTCAGGCATTCTTCCTTCGGGACTGAATCGCCTTTTTGCTCCTCACTCCTTTCTCCTGGCACCAGAAGCTGAGTCAGGAGTTGATTCGCTGACGACGTTGGGTTGCGTTGATACACCCCCATGGTTTGCTTAGATTGAATCGCCCAGGCAGTCCAGACACTCATCCTTCAGCGAGGAATAGTGCCTTATGGTCTTCAGGTACAGCCTTGCTGTCCTTGATTCGTCTGACTGGTCAACTGGTCGGTCACCTGACTTTAGTACAGACGGACTGACTGTGCATGTCCAGATCGAAGCTTTCAATATGGAACTTAGACGTAGTCTGAAGTTCTTGATGTCAAAGCATTCGAATAACCTCTCCTACCTGTTAACTTCTTGCATGTGATCAGGAAGGCCTTCTTCTAACCACCCTAGATACGACAAAGAGGGTTAGTGAGATGTTAAGCCGTCGTCACAAGTTTTGGCTTTAGAGAACACAAGGCGGTGTGCTCTCTAAGCCTTCCGTTGTGGCCTAAGAATGGAAAACCCGTTTTGTCCTTGGGCCAGGAGCTTGAAGCAAGGATGGCACAAGTTAGTGGGCAGGAGCCAGAGAGAGTCCTGTGCCCTGTCGGGTCTCTCAAGTTTATTTTTCTACATAAAACTCAAGAAAGTCGAAGTCATTCGGGCAATCTGCAGTGTTCCGAAAAAGACCAGACTTGCCCATATCGAAGAACAGCCTGGCTTTAGTGTTAAGGAGTTCTTTCAAAATGCTCCTTCATTGTGTTTGCACAAAGATTTTGAAATCTTTTTATCTGAATGCTCACGAGGTGAGGGCGCGGCCTCGGAAGCATTTCAAACAGAGCATGGCACTCAGCAACATCCTGAGTACCATGTTTTAGCGAAGCAACTCTGTGTTCACTTCACACTCCCTGCGAGATGTGAAGATGGCATATGAGATCTGCTGCTCCCTAGGGCCATACGTGTCTGCAGACACAATCTTGGGGGCAAAGAAGTACCACTCATCCTATCCTGTAGAAAATGGTTAGGAAGAGCTCTTAATTTAGTTGTTGAGTCGCCGACAACGGCGACTTCTTAACTCTTAAGCCTTAGTTAACACACCTTAACTTTGGCTAGGTTGGTCAGGTGGTGATATATATATTATATATATATATTTATTTTACTTCTTAGCCCCTCATGGTATGGTCAATATGGTCTCGTCACGTCGTGGTCTCGCCCCTGTTGACAGATCATCTGGAGTGCACCAGCTATATAGGTCTCTACCTCGCTGGCAAACTCTAGTAGCACAAGCAGACTTACGTGGCAGTAACCACGAAGCCAGCTATGCTAACAGGTGGAACCAAGATGTAAATCATCTCTGCATGCATTTGTTTCCCAAAATCCTTCTATTCTGTCCCTTCCCACCTCCAAAGGTGGGATTCAGCTATATATATATCTGACAGGTAAGTTTCATGAACAAAATGATATTGTTATGATACAATAAAGTTTGTTCATACTTACCTGGCAGATATATATAATCAAGTACCCACCCACCTCCCCTCAGGGGACAGTGGAAATAAAAATTATGAATAGAAAATGGGAATGGTTCCTGATACCCGCCTCCCAGCGGCGGGAATGGGTACTAACCACCTGGCCGACCACTGCGTGTGTCGGAAGTTTTTAAAATTCTGTCGGACTTCAGAAAATACAGCTATATATATATCTGCCAGGTAAGTATGAACAAACTTTATTGTATCATAACAATATCATTTTTTATATGAAAATGTGCAAAATTTCATGTAGAATACAACAAAAAATAATTGAAGGTCGTAGATTTTCTCATTTTCGAAATATTTGCATATAAATCACGCTAAATAGAAAAAATCGATGTTCAGTCAACTTTGACTCTACCGAAATGGTCGAAAAACGCCGTTGTAAGCTAAAAATCCTACAGTATAGTAATATTGAATCATTTATCTTAATTTTGAAACAAATTCAAAGTCTCTAGCACAATAATTCGATTTATGATGAATTTTTGAAAAAAACTTTTTCCTTCCCTCCACGCGTGGATTCTCCGCTGCAAATCTCCGAAATGCTTACGTCACATTCTGGTAATATTTGCTCCATTTCATATTAGCCGTTTCATAGAGTTGTATATATGAAAGTGTGCGCAATTTCATGTAGGATACAACAAAAAATAATTGAAGGTCGTAACTTTTTCTCATTTTCGAAATATTTGCATATAAATCACGATTAATAGAAAAAAAATCGACGTTTGGTCAACTTTGACTCTACCGAAATGGTCGAAAAACGCATTTGTAAGCTAAAACTCTTACAGTCTAATAATAATCAGTCATTTATCTTCATTTTGAAACTAGAAGTCTTTAGCACAATAATTCGATTTATGGTGAATTTTTGAAAAAACTTTTTCCTTCCCTCCGTGCGCGGATTCTCCCCCGCAAATCTCCGAAATGCTTACTTCGCATTCTCGTAATATTTGCTTCGTTGCATATTAGCAGTTTCATAGAGTTTTATACATGAAAATGTGTGCACTTTTATGTAGAATACAAAAAAAATAATTGAAGGTCGTAGCTTTTCTCATTTTCGAAATATTTGCATATAAATAACGATAAATAAAAAAAATTTGACATTCGGTCAACTTTAACTTGACTGAAATGGTCTAAAAATGCAATTGTAAGCTAAAAAGCTAACAGTATAGTAATATTCAATCATTTATCTTCATTTTGAAACAAATTGGAAGTCTTTAGAACAATATTTTGTTTTATGGTGAATTTTTGAAAAAAAAAATTTTTTACGTCCGCGCATTATGAATTCATGCATTATTTTGTGATAATATTTTCTCTGTGTTGCTTTGATCGGTTTACAATGTGTTATATACCAAAATGATTGCAATTTAGTGTACAATACAACGAAAAAAAATGAACTCGTTAGCTTTAACTGTTTTGCGCACAGCGTGATTTGTAGTATACAATTATATATGAAATTTTTTTTTGCGATGTCATATATCCCTATATTTATATATGATAATGATATTTTTTATTTCATTTCTGATGGATGCATACTAAACTTCAGGAATTAACAAAAAAAGAACCAAAAATGAATTCTTAATCTTGAAAACTAAGCGTGCTTTGATTTTTTGAAAAAATAATTTTTTTCCGCTTCGGCGCTCACTCCCGAACCCCGCTGGCATACGGGAGACGATTTTAAAATACCGCTTCGGCTTTTAAGGGTTAAATTGAGTGCCTTCATCATTTGAACTTTGCTTCCAGGAGCATGTTGCATATTTCACACATTTCAGAGGTCAACTAAATTCCCCTTTATTGCTCCTTTATGTCTACTCTTTCTGCTGTGTATTCAACTGAACATTGGGACCTATAAATAGCTCTTTTTTTTTTTACTCCGCCTTCTGTAAATTTTCCCTTCTCCTTCTTCCTTTTTTGTTGATGACCTTTGCATGGTACATATTGAATTGGAGAAGTCACTGCTCTTGTAACTTAGAAAGAGGGTGGAGTTGGGCAGCATGTCACTCCAATGCTGGGTCTGATCTTGGGTAAGGTATATATCCAGGTGAGGATCCCAGGGCAGTTAGGGTGAGGTAGGGGATACCTACCTATTAGTAGAAAAAAATTGCATAAATATTCCATTTTGTACCTGAGAGAGTGCACACTGTGCCCAAAACAAACTACACAACATGGTCCACCTATGGTATACTAATAAATCCTCAACTCAGAGAATAAGGCTTAATGGCATTAGACAAATGAATAGGTAAAGTTGAACCCCCCCCCCCCCCCCCAAATGTCCTGTTTTTAGCATAAATACACTGATATTGCATCATAATTCACTAAATATCACCTTAAAATTTACACAAAAAACACTTTTCCACTTTTTGTTATTATTTCAAAAATATTCAAAATTTCAAAAATATTTCAAAATGTAAAAAATTTCACGCATTGGTGTTGGTGGTCGATGTTCCCCCACATGTTCGCTGTCGGTACTCCCCCCTGCCACCATATTTTTTCACACTTCACAACAATGCCATGGCAGCCACTTCAAAAGGACACACTTCATTTCACTCAATAACATGTCAATATGGCTACCTATCATAATGAAACTTAACTAGAAACAATCACTCCATATTCACTGAGGTGAGACTATATGAGAAGCGTGATAAATTACAATAGACATCCAAAAAATCAATTTTCTTACCGGATAAACACAGACGTCGTGATGGCGGAAACCTGTTGTTCGCATGTTGTTCACCTAGATGGTTGCTGTGTTGGTGGTGAGTTTCGGTACCCACATACCCACTTTGGGTAATGGTATTGCTCCTCTTCCCACTGGGCTTCCCTGGTGAGAGGGATGTCATTCTGGATGAATTTATATTATTATCCATGGATATTATTATTCTAACCTCCCTATGACTCCTGGCATTGCAATGGACTGTTCTAAGGGAAGCTCAGTTCACAAAAGTCAAAGTGGTATTAAATTAAAAGATTATTACCATATAATAAACCCCCAAAAAATACATACTGTCATGACCCAACCTTGACTCACTTCAAATCCCTCTTTGGGAGTGAAAGTTAGTCAAGTTTTTTAACCTTGGAAACTGACCAAAAAATGTAAGCATTAAAATTAGAAGATTATATATTGAATAGTCATTTGGTGTCAGAAATGTTTTATATAGTAAACCAAATAGCTTAGGCCCACATACAAACAATCTGAGGTAGATGTTAGCCCAACCATGAATTTACTTGTAAGTAACTTTCTGTTGTTAAATAGCCTTTGCATTTGATGTATGATAATCTGGATTAGGCAATGCCCTATGCTAGGCTAAGAGAGAATAATTTAGGAAACATCCTATGGTTAGTGTACTAAGTGGTAATTTAGCCCAAATAGCCTAGGACTGGATATAAACAGTATCCTAGGCATAATTAAATAACCTAAAGCCATTTAAAACAGTGGCCTGGGCTAACTAAAGTTCATACATAGGATATTAGTCCATGTGGTATGACTATTCAATTTAAAATTTTACATAGTGCATTAGAACTAATACTGTACAGCCATATATGGATGTCAACACTAACTTAAACCTCAAAGGGCTTAAGTTAACATAGATTTCTAATAGAATCTATCACAAATATTGAAACTATGAGGAACTACAGAGGTGTCCCTCATTAATAATTTAATACTGATTGGCTTCTAATAATAACAGATATGTACCAAACTTGTAATATCTACTGCAGCAAGGTTTAAGAATGAAACTGCTCACATTAAGCTGTCCCAGTGATTTGTAGGGTTTAGTAGGACTAAAATAGGGGAAATTATATCTTTCCGACAAAACTCTAGCAGCAGATATTTAACCCTTTTTTCTCAGATCAAGATTTGTGTTTAGGTCAAAACCCAGTAACATCAGCCCCAGTACCTCCCAGGTGTTTTATGTTTAGAGCCAGAAGCCCAGTAACATCAGTCCCCACTACGTCCCAGGTTAAACCTGCGGAGGAAATAGAGGAGTCTTTACGTGGAGGAGACATTCTTACTATGGAATATGAAGTGGGCATTGCCACTGGAATGACCCTGCTGAATCCAGATGGATTAGGGACACAAATTTCTGGTAGCCATGGGAGAAACCTTATAGAAGGAATTCTATACCCATTTACAGCTATTGATGCTAAAGAGGATCTTTTCCCTCGAAAGGGATACTAGGACCCGTCTGACTCCGACTGATATTACTATATTTCCGTAGGGATAGTGTCATTTACCCAGGACTTCTGCCCCTTTAGCATTATTCTTATTTTTAACAGTTTAACCAGACCACTGAGCTGACTGTCAGCTTTCACAGGGTTGGCCCGAAGGATTGGAATGAAATATCAGGTCTAGGCCATAGGCCTAGAACTGGGACCAAATAGGTTATTTGTGTGATGGTGAACTAAAAAAGGATTTTGACGTAAGGAAAAATCTATTTCTGGGCGATTGGCTCGTGTCGCCAGCGAAATATCCTTTAATCTATTATTTCTAGGGTAAATGTACTAACACATACCAGAGAATAAAATAAAATAAAGAAAAAGGTCAGTATGACTGACTCGCTCACCCTCTAGGAGGGTGTCGGTATGAACACTAGGCGAGTGAGACCACTACCACGAGCCAAATGCCAATAGAAATCTCCCACTACAAAAACCCTCCAAGAGGGGAGCCGTCCCACAGAGGGAGCAGCTCGTACTACTACTACACCATCCCATGCTTGCGACTGCTGCGCCTCTAGTGGCCTCCTGAAGTTAGCAGACAATCTTTGAGCGAAGGGATGGGTAGGGGGGGTATTTCGCTGGCGACACGAGCCAATCGCCCAGAAATAGATTTTTCCTTACGTCAAAATCCTTTTTCTGGGCTCAGCTCGTGTCGCTTGCGCGAAATCGTACCAGAGAAACAGCACAAGATTGTAAACAAAGTAAATAAAATATAATAAAACAAAATAGGTCTCAAATAAAAGATACAAATAAAAGAATGAATATTAATTTGCTAAAACAAAAAGATACAAGTACACAGTAAAAACAAAATCAGAATTATGCTTCTTAAAATTACCCTTAAATCTTAATTATGTTAATAATATAGGTAATTTACATATATACAAATAGGTACAATGATTGACCTATCACAATAAATCTGTGTAACAACATGTATCAAAAATAGAAATAGCAATTAGTATAAATTTACATAAATATTTGATCAATGATAAACAAAATAAAATTATATTAGGAATGTATATGACTTAATATACAAAACCCGTAACCATTGCATTATGATGTATCCCCTAGCATAAAAATAAGGGGATAGCATCTATGAGATCAGTAATGGTAATCAGATGTGAGTGTCCCTAACCACACAAAAGGGGCACTATACAATCATAAAGCAGCTAAGACACAAGGGTAAATGTTAATGAACAAGGCAGGAATAGACGAACTGTTGGGTGAGGCAGGTAGAAAGGAGGACTGAATCTTCTACTATAATCTAGCTAGAGTCAGGGGAAACTATGTTACCCGCTGCTACTGCTGGGAATTTCAGAGCTTCCAAGGACTTAAGGTAGTGACGTTTTGAAACACTGTCGGCGATTTCCATCCGGTATACTTTCTTTAAATCAGCAAAATTCATATGTTGGAAGTAATTATTGAGGTGGCTACTGCCCTGACATCATGTGCTTTTGGAAAGGAGTCAGGATTGGCTTGTTTGATAAAGTACAGGATTTGTTGCCTGATGCCTTTAGTGGATAAAGTACCACCTTTTCCCTCCTAAAGAGGGGCCCCGATGAGGAAGAGGAGGTCCTGGATAGAAAGGCTCGTAAGGTTGAAACCGGACAAAGGGAAACATCTTGTGGAAGGGGTAGTACCTTCCAAGGTTCCCACCTCCATCAAAGGATCTTCATTCTTTGCTAAAAGCTACGTTCCGGAGAAAGTAGCACTTCCCCCGTGGGAAGGAATTGATATGATCCGGATCTCTGGATAAAGCCGACAGTTCTGAAATTCTTGCTCCTGAAGCTAGGCTTAATAAAAACACGAGTTTTTCTTAGGAGCATCATAAACGAGCATGTGTCATTATCGGTTTCGGAAGCCAGTTTTTAGAACATCGTTTAAGAACCATGAAACTGACGTAGGCCTGACAGAGGGCCTAAGTCTAGCACATGCTTTAGGAATAGACGAGAATAGGTATCTGTCAAGTCTATGTTAAATCCAAATTGAAATATCTTTTTCAATGCTGACTTGTTTGTCGTAATCGTGCTAGCTGCTAAACCCTTTTCAAATAAAGATCTGAAAAAGGATATAAGCAGAATTAACTGTCATGATTCTGATATCTGACTCTCTCAGGAAGATTGCTAACTTTTGACGGCAGCATCATACTGCCTCAAAGTTGAATCCCTTTTATCGGATTCCAGGAAAAGAATATTCTGAGGGTCAATATTCGCATCTCTTTTTGCCGCAAACTTCATGAAATCCATAAAGTTAGGGTTTTGAGAATCCTGAGGAAGCGAACACAGTCTTCGTTTGTACTGACTGGGAG
Source organism: Macrobrachium nipponense (assembly GCF_015104395.2). Classification (NCBI taxonomy): domain Eukaryota; kingdom Metazoa; phylum Arthropoda; class Malacostraca; order Decapoda; family Palaemonidae; genus Macrobrachium; species Macrobrachium nipponense. Next base: position 2,179,027 of record NC_061089.1, on the reverse strand, counting down.
AGCTTGGGACTGGGAATCCGAAGGGGACGAAGACCCAGTTCCAGGATCAGGGGGTACCAATTGCTCTTCGGCCAGTCTGGGGCTACTAGAGCCACTTGACCCCCTGAATGTCCTGAGTTTGTCTAAGACCTTCATAAGGAGATTCACTGGAGGGAATACGTAAATCTTCTCCCAGTTGTTTCCAGTCCAGAGCCCAGGGCGTCCGTGGCGTAAGCCAGAGGGTCCAGGTGGCGACATAACACGGTAGTTTGTGGTTCGCTTGTGATAGCGAAAGAGATCCACCTGTAGCCCTGGGACTCTTTGAAGGATCCATTGCGAACGAACTCTCGTCTAGAGACCATTCCGACTCTAGGGGTACTGATCGGGATAGGGCGTCTGCTATGACGTTTTTCTTACTCCAGCTATGTGGGTGGAGGAAAGATGCCAACTGAATTTGTCTGCCAGGGAGAAGATGGCTATCATGACGTGATTTAGATGACGTGACTTGGAACCTCCTCTGTTTATGCAATGTACTACCCACTGCGCTGTCCAAGACTAGCTTTATGTGGGAGTACCTTGTGGGCGTAATCTTTTTCAGAGTCAAGAAGACTGCCATTGCCTCCAGTACGTTTATATGGAACTGACGGAACTGGGGTGACCAAATTCCTTGCACCTTTTTGACCTGGGAGTACCCTCCCCACCGCTTAAGGACGCGTCTGTGTGGATGGTAATCCCTGGTGGAGGGAACTGAAGAGGGACTGACACTGACAGATTCTTGACTTTTGCCCACGGCGAAGCCGGTTCTTTAGAATCAGAGGTACTGAGGATAGCTTGTCCCTGGACCTGACATTTGCTCGAGATCGCCAGATCCTGGTTAGATCTTTCAGTTTGGCTTTCATTAAGATGTTCGTTACTGAAGCAAACTGGAGAGAGCCGAGGATTCTTTCCTGAGCTCTCCTCGATGCTAGTTTGTGACTTAGAAATTGCTTGACTGACTTCGCTATTTCTTTCCTTTTGGTGGATGGAATCGACAGAGTGTGTGAGGATAGATTCCATTGAATGCCTAGCCACTGAAAGTTGACTCTGGGGTGAGTCTGGACTTGGATCTGTTTATCTTGAATCCTAGATATTCTAGGAATTGGATCACTTTCAGTGTGGCCTTGTTGCATTCTTCGACTGATGGGGCCCAGATCAACCAATCGTCGAGATACGCTACTACCATAATCCCTTGAGCTCTGAGCTGTTGCACTACTACTTCCGCTAGCTTCGTGAACACCCTGGGTGCCACGTTGAAGCCCGAACGGGACTACCTTGAAGGAGAACGTCTGGTCTCCTATCTTGAATCCCAGATAACGGACGGAAGTGTCTTGCAATAGGGATATGATAGTAGGCGTCTGTAGATCGATAGAGGTGGTGACCGGCCCCACGGGGAAGTAAGGTCCGCACCTGTGAGATCGTGAGCATCTTGGAACTTGTCGCAGCGGATGGCTAAGTTTAAGCGGGACAAGTCTAAGATTACCCTTCTTTTGTTTGAGCCTTTCTTTGGGACGCTGAACAAGCGACCTTGAAATTTTAATCTCTTGACTTTGACTATAGCTCCTTTCTGAAGGAGGTCCTCTGCGTACTCTGTCAATTCGTTGGAAGGAAGTTGACGGAAAGGTCTGGCTGGAGGTGGGTTCGTCAACCGACTCCAACCCAGCCCTTTTGACACTATGCTCTGAGCCCACTGGCTGAAGTTCACCGTGGCGAAAAGTGAAACAGCCTCCCTCCTACCTGAAGTTCCTCATTGGTTCTGGTAACCCCCTCGACCTCCTCTGAAGTGCTTCCCCTATTGAAGGGGCCTCCCGACCTCTCCCACGAAAGGAGGCCGCTTACCTCTGCCTCCCTTGTTCGAGCGGTCATACTTCTGAGAAGCTTGACTCTCGAAGGCTGGATTGTAAGCTGGGAGAGATGGCGTATGAGGTGGAGGGTTGAGGCGAGGGGATATCACATAAATAGGCTGTGATTGACCTTTAGACGTGGAGGGCTGAGCTGTCTGCACTAACGGCACTGTAGGAACTTGTTGAGGAAGCGCGGCTGCTTCTTTTGGTAAGGTTGGAAACGTCTAGGCTTCCTTTGTCCCATTACCTTTTTGTGTCAAGTCTTGCCCTTCTCCTAGCCGTAAGCCCCAACGGTCCTTAAGGCTTTGGTTCAACCTCGTAGCCTCTGCTTGTACTTCCTTTACCATAGCCTCTGGGAAGAGATCTGCGCCCCAGATGTTAGAAGAAAGTAACCTATTCGGTTCATGCCGAATGGTTGCCTCTAGCAATACATGCTTTCTGCAATTTGTTCTAGCAGTGGCAAACTCGAACATGTCTGACTGCACCGTTTGAGTCAGGGCTTTGGTCATAAAGCTTAAAAATTGGTTCTGAACCATAAGCCATGGTTGCTACCTCAGACATAGCCATCAGGTTGATTGACCTGGCTAGTCGTGTTTTCGAGTCAAACTCCGCTTGAATAAGACTATCCGGGAGCCTGGGCAGCTTTTCACCAAACTGCTCCATAGCACAGTCAGGTTTGAGTTTGCCAGCTGTGAAAGTGTTAGGCAAGTCCTCCCATAATTCTCCAATTGACGGGAGCAACGGAGAAGTGGGGTCTGCTTCTTTCAGCTGAGGCATGGGTTCCCCTTTCTGAGCTGCTGAGATGGTCGACCTCGCTATCTTGGTAAGGAAAGGGAGCGGGTACCTTCGTCCATCGTGAAAATGGTAAAGGGACTTTTGAATGGTTGGATCTTGGTATTCGAACAGTCCATGTCGTCTAGACATCTAAGCCATTCTCGTTGGGCCTGGTCCCGAGAATAGAGGACTGTCCTCCTTTGGTACCCTGTCATCTCTAACCATAGCCGAAGGCGTGAGCCTAGCGTAGCCTATGAAGGGAGGCTGTAGGCCTTCCGGGTAGAACTCGAAGTCCTCTATTCTTCGAGTTCCAAACTCCGGTATGGAGATGAGACCATCTTGGAAGGGAGCATATGACGCTACTCTCCAAGGATTGTTCATGGAGAAAGCGGTGGCAGCGAGTCATACGGGGGAAGCTGAGATCCACTAGTGTTAGAGGTTGAGGGAGAGGCAAGAGGGGCTTCTCTTAGGCCGGCTATAATAGTATCCTGAGAAGTTATCCTATCCGACAGGCGAGATATCATATGTTCCATACTCGTCTTAAGGGAGCCTACCAAGCGCCCACCTGTTTGCAACAGGCCAGCATTGGTGTCCAGAGCCGGAGCTGCTGCGGAGGTGGAGGGGAGACTCTGAATAGGCACCAAAGGTAGTGGAACTGGTGATACTGCCGGGGTGCGGGATTTCTCCTTAGGCTTACTCTTTGAGGACTTTGAGCCGCGGAGCTAGACCCTTTAGACCTGTCTGGGCCGGGATTACGAGCCGGAGAACTTACGCGAAGAAGAAGACGAGGACGTCTTCTTCGAGGACGATGACGTCTTAGTCAAGGTCATATGCTTAGACTTGATCTTAGGCCTAACCGAAGCCTCTGGAGGAGTATATAACCTCATCACGGTAAAGCCTGGGAAGGATGGTGAAGTTGCAGGGGTAGAAGAAGACAGTCACTCCCAAGGGGACCCTTGGGTACCTGCATTACTTACCTCGACCAACAGGTCGTCTATACCTACCATAGGTTCAACATTTATATCCAGGGTTGCGACATCCGTGGAGATATCCTGGTCTTGTTCAGTCAAGGAGGCCGCCAGCTGTTGTTGGATAAAGGCAATAGAGGGGTCCGCCTCTACCGGGTCGACGTACCCAGTCGCCTTGCCTCCGGGGAAGATTAACAAAGCTAAACGCTTTCTCCAGTATGTAGGGCTGACCCTTGCGGCGTTCTTGCCAAAACCTCCGACCCAGGCCCGCAGGGTAAGCCAATGCCGTATCTCTTACTGCCGGAGCCTGTAAGAGAGGATATATTTTAGATTTTAAGAACCACTTAAAACTAAAACTTAGGATATAACTTAAACTAGATGCCTTAAGTTAAAGTAATGATGAAAACTTAAGAAGTAAAAGAAGCGGCATGCGGAGATGGAATACTTACGCCTTCCAAAAGCTGGCTCACCAGATCGTAACATATGGTACACGTCTCATGGTACCAGACCTGGATGTCCCCGTGCGGAGTCGCGCATGGAGCATGGGACCGGCAAACTTCGTGTCCACAGGGGTCCTGAAGTGTAGCGGAACATCCCGGATGCTCACAGTTGGTGGCCTGTAAGTGGGAAGACACATGAGTATCTTAAAGGGGTAACACTTACAGACTAAGGACAAAAGAACTCGTTACGTGGCGGAGCTCGGAAAAAATTTGGGCATAACCCCTCCCTGCATTGCCTGAATAGGCTATAATCCCGGAGAGATCCGGTAAATACTAAGGGAGGGGTGGGGATGGTTTAAGAAACTTAAGATGAACTTAAAGATAACTTAAACCTACATGCAAGTAACCGGACTAGGTCCAGTGAAGCGGAGTGTAGTAACTCAGCAATACGGTACGGTTAGTAAAGACCTATTGTATGCTCCGGTCCAACTATGGTGGACTATACCCTTCCGCTGGATACCAGGACTCCGATAGGGAGGAGCTCTAGTAAGGAGGGAAGGGCGAGATGACATACAGACTCGCGCTAACCCGGAGCGACAAGGAAGTAACGGAGGGGGGGAAGGCCAGAGCCCCCCACAACGTACCACCCGGCCGAGCCGAGAAGCGGAGAGGTCGGAACCAGTCAGGGACTGTCGGACTCCCAGGCCCCTCCGGTGGAGGGGAAGGGGGAGGCAGGCTCGGGCATGCTGGGCGAGCAAGGACAGACCGACCCACCCCCGCCCGACTCTATGGAGAGCGGGAGAGGGGGAAGGGGGACTGGCAGGCGCCTGGCTGACTCGTGATCACGTAGTGACCACGAGGCGGTAAAACTAAGATACGGTAACCAAGCCTAGGCCAACCAACTGATCAGAGAGAAGCTATCGGGAAGCAACCAGAACTGAAAAGCGGTAGCATATAGGCCCATAGGCGAAAACCACCTGATCAGAGAGAAGCTATGAGGAAGCGACCGAACTGATCAACGGTAGACTAGGCTCTACGAGCCAGGACCTAGGCTAAGCCAGACGCAAACTAACCTAACAACAACAAAACATAAAAATATAATATAATATATAATAAAAATGAAAGAAAGAAGGTAAATAGCAGAGAGAAAAAATCCAGGAGTGTGCGACTAGCCCCGAAGGCAAGTCTACCACTCAAAGCTAGTCAGGGGCCGATACAAAGAACCTGGACTAGGGTCTGGATAGAAAAGCCTACATAAGGTGAAATACATACATGTATAACAACTTGAGTAGACGTAATAACGCGGATAATCAAAATAGAGCGTAAAATAATAAGGGATGTTCTAGGTATGGGAGACCAAGAACGAACCCAACATGCGGCAGGACCATGCTGCCATGCTTCCAGCCCCCGAGAACGTATCTATACCTAAAAAACGGCAAATACCGTCTCGGGGACGGAAAAACGTCGCCTAACCGTAAATACTGAGTACTTAACTTAGCTGCTGCGATAGCTGCACGCTCCATTATAGTAAAAATCCACGAAAGGGCACAAAAAACACAGAGAGAAAATTAGCACGTGTGGCTCCTGGCGCTAACTTTTAAAGGAAGGCCACTAGAGGCGCAGCAGTCGCAAGCATGGGATGGTGTAGTAGTAGTACGAGCTGCTCCCTCCTGTGGGACGGCTCCCCTCTTGGAGGGTTTTTGTAGTGGGAGATTTCTATTGGCATTTGGCTGTGGTAGTGGTCTCACTCGCCTAGTGTTCATACCGACACCCTCGCTAGGAGGGTGAGCGAGTCAGTCATACTGACCTTTTTCTTTATTTTATTTATTCTCTGGTATGTATTTAGTACATTTACCCTAGAAATAATAGATTAAAGGATATTTCGCGCAAGCGACACGAGCTGAGCCCAGAAATGAAATTTATGAGACTGTATAAATTATATGCATTTACACTGGAACACAAGTACACATTACAGACAGTCCCCGGTTATCGGTGGACTCGGTTATCGGCGATCTGGTTTTATGGCGCTTGTCTAGTGCCATAAAATCGGTAATTTATGGCACCATAACGGGTTCTTATGGCGCCAATAATCAGTTATCAGCGTCATAAGCACCATTATGGCCCCATAAATCACTAAGTTTCATTGAATGGTGGTTTTTGCTTATCTGCACACCCCTGGGAATGAATCCCCTGCCGATAACTGAGGACTGCCCATAAATACACTTGATCTTTTCTATACATAAAAAAAATAAGTAAAAATGAGAATAGAAAATAAAAAAAACAATTAAAATTCAGATTTGAATATTGAGATATTTTTTATCATTAAATGACTTATGGGCTTTTGTATTTTCATTATGCACTTATTTGTTTTTATATTTATGTCTCTTAAATTACTCTGTCATATGAATGTTAAAATTGTAAGGATCGAAAATTAGATAAATTCTGACAAAATTTCCCCTATTGATTTACTTCCAAAGGTTGATAATTGTTGCTGGTTGTATTTTGGACAAACACAAAATATGTTTGACTGTTATCAACTCATTGCATTCTGAGCATTCAGGAGGAGGGCCATGTGGATTTTTCATTAAGTTGTCCATTTGTCAAACGAGAACATCCTATTCAAAGACGTGTTAGAATTAGTACTCGTGTGTTTGTCTCTCTGATATGATGAGCTCCATTTTCCAACACAGGATTTTATCTGTTTCAATTTATTATTTATAGGTTCTGCATTCCAAATATTTTTACATTTATTTACAATGATTGTTTTTATATCTCTTACATAATCACTGATTGGGATTTTTACATTTGTTCTCATCATGTGGACTCCCTCTTTAGCTGCTTTTCTTCATTCCCTTTTGTCCCTACATGAGCAGGGATCCAACATATTTCAATATTTTTTCCATTATTATACAATTTGTGGAGTTCAAATTTAATTTGCTGTACAATATTATTTTTTGGATAACTCTGAACAGCTTCTATAGCACTTCTTGAATTGCTAAAAATCACAAAATTATTGAATGATATTTTTATAAATTTGATTGCTACTTTGATTCCACAAAACTCTGCTGTGAAGACTGAGGCATTATTAAGTAAAGAAAATTGATAAATGTTTGTTTTGGGATATAGCTGCATATCCTACTCCATGTTGCAATTTAGACCCATTGGTATATATTGCATAATGTGAACTTTTTCGTCCATGGTGTTATGAAGTATATGAGTAACTTTTTTATTAATATTTTAAGTGAGTGAAAGTTTTTACTTTATTCATAGCAAAATGAGGTGGTAGCTTTACTATTGGAGGTACTTGTATATTTACCGTATATTTCCGCGTATAAGACAACCTTAGAATCCTAAAATTCCCCCCTTAAAAGTTGGGGGTTGCCTTGTACTGCAATACTAAAGATCAACCCTTGAATTCCAAGATGTGTATCTGTAGGCTAGCCTTGGCCTCGGTGCTATAGCCTAACCACCAACATACATAAAGATTCACTTTGTGAAATAAAATGATAATAAAGGTAATAAAACCATTTTACCATACAATGTTCCCCCGTATTCACGGGAGATGTATACCAGACACCCCCGCAAATAGTTAAAACCTGCGAATAGTTAAAACCACCACTAAAAATGCTGATAACTGCCTATCTTGAAAGTTCAGATACTAAATGTATACCTTAAATAACACCCTACTTCAAATATACTGTAAATTACTGACCTATTACTGTATTAATCTTTGGCGTTATATTATTAATATCTTTTCAAAGTAATCTTAAACATTTTACCATTAAAAAATATATATCTACTGCCAATAAATAGAGAGAGAGAGAGAGAGAGAGAGAGAGAGAGAGAAATTACATGAACTTGAGTGAGCAACACAACCTAGTTGGCAACTCTCTCCCCCCTGCTGTCACAATACTAGATATATTTGATAGCTGTGGACGCCAGCCCTTCAGCTTGGCTACCTGGAGTTCAGAGGCAGATGCGGGTAGAATTGATTTTATTTCATTCTTACATAATTTTTTTTTATTTATAAACTAAAATCTTGCTAATTCACTTTAGTATTTTCTTTAATGAATTGATATTATTGCTATTTACATTAATATTGATATTTGAAAATTAGTAAATCATTTATTTATCATACAAAAAACATACATCTCTGTAAAGAGAGAGAGAGAGAGAGAAGAGAGAGAGAGAGAGAGAGAGAGAGAGAGAGAGAGAGAGAGAGAGAGAGAGAGAGAGTTATCCTTATTTCAAAGAGTAAAATGGAAAGATTACTGTAGTATTTCTTTAAAATACTATCACATATGATTTTTGTAATTACAGTTATATTATTATTATTATTATTATTATTATTATTATTATTATTATTATTATTATTATTATTATTATTATTATTAAACATATTATACATACATGTGCCATAAAAACCTCTCCTCTCAGTAAAAAGAGAGAGAGAGAGAGAGAGAGAGAGAGAGAGAGAGAGAGAGAGAGAGACAACACACTCCCTCCCCTCCTATCACATTACTTGATATATTTGACAGCTGTTGGACCTCAGTGCCTCAGCTTGGCACCTGGAGTTCAAAGAAAGATGCGTGAAGACTGGGATTTCCTTCATTCTTACATAATTTTTTAATTTAAAAACTAAGATCTTACTAATTCACTATAGTATTTTCTTTAATGAATTGATTGCTCTTTACATTAATATTAATATTTGAAAATTAGTAAATTATTTATTTATCATACAAAAAACATACATATCTGTAAGTAAGAGAGAGAGAGAGAGAAATATTATTGTTATACTATGTGATATCATTTGATCTTATTAAACTTACTAATACAGTATTGATCAATATTAATATTTGAGAATTAGTAAATCATTTTTGTATCATAAAAAAAGGATTTTGACGTAGGAAAAATCTATTTCTGGGCGATTGGTTCGTGTCGCCCAGCGAAATAATCCTTCAGTTTATTATTTCTAAGGTAAATTAGCTAACAATACCGAGAAAAAACAAATCAAAGAAGATGTCAGAATAACTGACTCGCTCACCCAAAATAAAGAAGGGTGTCGGTATGGTAACTGGGGCGAGTGAGACCACTACCACGAACTTCTTGCCATTTAGAATTCTCCTATATCAAAATTCTCTACGAGAGAGCCGCCCTACAGATCGGGGCGGCAACTACTACTACTACAACCCACGCCATGCCGATCACCGCGCCTCTGGTGGCCATCCTGAAGTTAGCAGTCAATCTTGGCGGCAGGGTGGGTAGTGGTGGGATTTCGCTGGGCGACACGAACCAGTCGCCCAGAAATAGATTTTTCCTACGTCAAAATCCTTTTTCTGGGCTCAGTTCGTGTCGCTGCGCGAAATAGTACCAGAGAATTAGCACAAGATTGAAGAAAATAAGAGGGTCTCAAAATAAAACTAAAGATTAAATCTACAATACTATAATTGCAATAAGAGAACATGTATATAAAATGATAAATGAAAATCCTGAACATATTTAGATAATTTTCTAAATAGGGGCACTTCAAATTAATTATATCTTATAATTAAGAAAGTATTATTACATAACAGATATACAAAGTTACAAATCTTGAACATATTCATATATGATAGTGTGTGTAAAGATAACAATATAATAATGCAACACACTAAATAAATTTTATATACATAATTAATAACATTATACAAAGTATCAAACCATCATGATATGAGAGTGTGGGACCCTAGCATAAAAATAAGGGAACCACACTCGTAAGGTTATATACAAACATTTTGTGTGGGTGCCCCTAGCAAAAAAATAAGGGACACACCACTAAGCCATTCATATGAGCAGCTAAGGCTAAGGCGAAGTGTAGAGCAGTATGATAGGGTGGACGAAATGTTAAGTGAGGCAGGCAGAAAGGAGATCTGGATCTTCAACTATACTACTGTGCAGAGTCAGGGGAAACTATGTTTCCCGCTGCCACTGCTGAAAATTTTAGAGATTCTAGAGACTTTAAATAGTGTCGTTTGAACACTGTCGGCGATTTCCATCCAGTATACTTTTTCAAGTCATTGAAATTCAGTGTTGGAATAATTAATTGAGGTGGCTACTGCCCTGACCTCATGTGCTTTAGGAAAAGATTCAGGGTTTGCTTGCTTAATAAAGTAGAGGATCTGTTGTCTTATGCCTTTAATTGATAAAGTGCCACCCTTTTCTCTCCTAAAGAGGGGACCCGAAGAGGAGGAGGATGTCCTAGACAGAAAGGCTCGTAAGGTCATTACTGGACAAAGAGAAGGGTCTTGAGGAAGAGGAATGACTTTCCAAGGTTCCCACCTCAATAAAGGATCCTCGTTCTTTTTTAGCTAGAAAAGCTGCGATCCGGGAAAGTAGCACTTCTCCTGAGGGGAGAAATTCTATATGACCCGTATCTCTGGACAAGACCGACAGTTCTGAAATTCTAGCCCCTGCAAGCCAGGCTTAGCAAAAATAATGTTTTTTCTTAAGAGCATTATAAATGAACAAGGTTGAGTTTGTCAGTATCTGAAGCCAACTTAAGGACATCATTCAAACACCATGACACAGAAGTAGGCCTTACAGAAGGTCTAAGTCTAGCACAAGCCTTGGGAATAGACGAAAAATAGGAGTCTGTTAAGTCTAGGTTAAAACCCATCTGAAAGATCTTCTTCAAGGCAGATTTTATTTGTAGTAATAGTGCTAGCTGCTAATCCTTTTTCAAACAAGGACCTAAAAAAGGATATAGCTGAATTGATAGTCATGATTTTGATGTTTGATTCCTTCAGGAAAGATGCCAACTTCTTAACTGCAGCGTCGTACTGCCTCTGAGTTGAATCCCTTTTATCTGATTCCAGGAAAAGGATATTCTGGGGATCTATACCTGCATCTTTTTTGGCCACAAACTTCATAAAGTCCATAAAGTTAGGGCTTTGAGAATTCCTGAGGAAGCGACACAGTCTTCATTTGTACTGACTGAGAGAGCCTGGGATTGGGAATCCGTTGGGGCGAAGACCAATTCCAGAAGCTGGGGATATCAATTGCTCTTCGTCCAGTCCGGTGCTACTAGTGCCACGTTGTCCCTTGAAAGTCCTGAGTTTGTTCAGAACTTCAGAAGAAGATTCACTGGAGGAAAGATGTAAATCCTCTTCCACTGGTTCCAATCTATGGACAGAGCGTCTGTGGCATATGCAAGAGGGTCCAGGTTGGGAGCCACATAGCATGGAAGCTTGTGGTTCGCCTGAGAAGCGAAGAGATCGACTTGGAGACTGGGACACTCCGGCGTATCCATTGGAACGAACTGTTTGTCCAGAGACCATTCTGACTCCAAGGAACCTGACCGAGATAGAGCGTCTGCTATCACATTCCTTACTCCCGCTAGGTGGGTAGAGGAGAGGTGCCATTTGAACTTGTCCGACAGGAAAAAGAGGTGGCTATCATGACATGGTTTAGATGTCTTGATTTGGAACCTCCCTGTTGATGCAGTGTACTACTACTGCGCTGTCCAGAACCAATTTTACATAGAGTTCTTCGGTGGCAGGAGCCTCTTCAAAGTCAGGAACACTGCCATGGCTTCCAATACATTTATGTGAAGCTGGCGGAACTGTAGTGACCAAGTTCCTTGAACCTTTTTGAAACTGGGATACCCTCCCCAACCGCTTAATGAAGCGTCTGTATGGATGGTTATTACCGGAGGAGGATATTGAAGAGGTACTGACATGGACAGACTCTTCATTTGAGTCCAGGGACGCAGATGGGTCCCGAAGGATTTGCGGAATTGCCGGACAACTTGTCCGAGATCTGACATTTGCTCTTGAGCGCCAGATCCAGCCTATGTCTTTCAGTTTGGCTTTCATCAAGATGTTTGTTACTGAGGCAAACTGTAGAGAACCTAGGATCCTTTCCTGGTTTCTCCTTGAAGCATATTTGTACTTTAGAAATTGCTTTACTGACTTCGTTATTTCCTTTCTCTTGGCTACCGGAATTGACAGATTGTGGGAGGATAAATCCCATTGGATGCCTAGCCATTGAAATCGAGACTCCGGAGTGAGTCTTGATTTTCCCTTGTTTGTCTGGAATCCCAGATACTCCAGGAACTGAATTACTTTCTTTGTGGCTTTCTGGCATTCCTCGACGGTTGGTGCCCAAATCAACCAATCGTCGAGGTATGCTACTACCATTATCCCTTGTGACCTCAGTTGTTGAACGACTACTTCCGCTAGTTTCGTGAATACCCTGGGAGCTACATTCAGTCCGAAGGGCATCACTTTGAATGAGAATGTCTGGTCCCCTAGCTTGAAGCCTAGGTAAGGGCGAAAGTGTCTGGCTATTGGGATATGATAGTATGCGTCTGTAAGATCGATAGAGGTGGTGACGGCCCCACGGGGAAGTAAGGTCCGTACCTGCGAGATGGTCGGCATTTTGAACTTGTCGCAGCGAATGGATAAGTTTAACTGGGACAAGTCTAAGATTACTCTTCTTTTAATGAGCCTTTCTTTGGCACGCTGAACAAGCGACCTTGAAACTTTAAATGGTTGACTCTCGATATTGCTCCTTTCTGAAGGAGTTCCTCCGCATAATCTGTCAATTCCTTCGATGGAAGTTGAAGGAATGGTCTGGGTGGAGGGGGGCCCTTAATCCAACTCCAACCCAGATCTTTTGACACAATACTTTGTGCCCATTTGCTGAACCCCCACCGATGCTGGAAGAGGAACAGCCTCCCTCCTACCTTGGAGATCTCACTGCTGCTGTGCTGGGTGAGCTCCACGTCCTCCACGGAAGTGTTTGCCTCTGTTAACGACTCTTCCTGATCCTCTCTGACAAAAGGCTCCTCTGGCTCTACTTCCCCTGGCAAACCGGTTAAAGTGCTGAAAGGCTTGGCCTTCATACACTTGGTTGAACGCCGGGGAGACCGCATAAGATGTGGAGGGCTGAGCCTGAGGTGAGATCAGGAGGATAGGTTGTGTCTGGCCCTTCGACGTGGAAGCCTGTCCTGGTTGGGTGACTGGGACGGCTGATACAGACTGAACAAAGTGTTGAGGCTTCTTCTGGTAAGGTTGAAACCTCTTGGACTTTTTCAGCTTCTTACCCGAAGCAGAGGAATCTTGTTTCCTCTTGGCGGAGAGGCCCCAACGATCTTTGAGACTCTGGTTGAGTCTCGTAGCCTCGTTCTGGACCTCCTTACCGCTTACTTCCGGGAAGAGGTCCGCCCCCCAGATGTTGGAGGAAAGCAACTTATTTGGCTCATGCCGAATAGTTGCTTCCTGGAGGACATGTTTCCTACAGTTGACCCTCGCAACCACAAACTCATACAAGTCCGATTGGACTGTATAAGTCTGTGATTTGGTCAACAGCTTGAAGAGCGGTTCCGAAGCGTATGAAAGAGCCGCTACCTCAGCCATGACCATGGTGTTGAGAGTCCTTGCCAGTCTAGACCTAGCCTCAAATTCAGCTTGAATGAGGTTATCGGGAAGTCTTGGAAGTTTTTCACCGAACTGATCCATAGCACAGTCCGGCTTAAACTTTCTAACTGTGAAGGTGGCTGGCAAGTCCTCCCACATATCACCAAACGAAGGGAACAAGGGTGATGTGGGGTCTGCCTCTCTCAGCTGTGGCAAAGGATCTCCTTTTAGGCCTGCTGCACCGTGACACTTGCGATCTTCGTCAAGAAGGGGAGTGGAGTCTCCTCTTCCGTCGTAAAGATCGTGAAAGGCTTTTGAAGGCCTGGCGTCTAGTGGTGATGCATCCCAAGTCCCAAATCCTCAAGACAACGAAGCCATTCCCTCTGAGCTTGATCCCTGGAGTAAAGGACTGTCTCCTTCGGGATCTTGTCCTCTCTGTTCAAAGCTGACTCCGTCAGCCTGGCGTAGCCAATGAATGGAGGCTGCAAGTTCTCAGGATAGAACTCGAAGTCTTCAATCCTTCGAGTTCCACACTCTGGGATGGAGATGAGACCATCTTGGAAGGGAGCATAAGATGCTACTCTCCAAGGGTTGCTCATGGAGAATGGTGGGAGGGAATCATGAGGAGGGAGCTGAATGAGACCGGCACTAGGTGCTGGAGTAGCAAGCTGCGGGGCCTGGTTAAACCCAGACAAGAGGTTCTCTTGTGTGGACATCCTGTCCGACAGCTGAGTGAACATCTGCTCCATGCTGTTCCTTAACGATCCTACAAGATCCCCCACCTGCTGCATCATTCCGGCGGAAAATGCAGCAGGGTCAAAGCCAGGAACTGGCGCAGGAGCAGATGGGGTACTCAGAGAAAGTACTCCGCCGGAGTACGGGATCTCTCCTTGGAGGACTTGCTCCTCGACCCTTTAGAAAGTGAAGCAGAGGAAGAGGATGCTTTCACTTTCTCTGCTCCGGGGTGAGAAGCCAGAGACTTACGAGATGAAGACGCTGAAGAAGTCTTCTTAGACAACGACGTCTTAGAAAGGGTTTTCTGAGCTCTGTGGCCCTTCACTTTGGGAACCACAGAGGCATCTGGAGCACTATACGGGAGCTCTGCCCCCGTAAAGCCCTGGAAGGAAGAAGAAGAAGGAACAGGAGATGAAGATCCAGAGATGCCCAAGGGAAGCCCTTGAGCATCCAACGTACCTACCTCAACCAACAAGTCGTCCACACCTACCATGGGCTCTACATTTATATCCAATGTGGCAACCTCCGCCGAGATGTCCTGGCCTGGTCCTTCCTTCATGCACTGAGCGACCTGCTGTTGGATGGTCGCAATCGTCGAGGCTGCCTCAGTAGGGTTGACGTACCCCGTCGACTTGCCTCCGGGAAGCAGAAGGACCCATCCTCTTCTCCAGGATGTAAGGCTGCCCTTTGGCGGCATTCTTCCCGAAGCCGCCAACCCAAGCTCTCAGGGTTGCGAGAGCAGTCTCCCTGACTGCGGCAGCCTGAAAGAGAGGGCGATTATTAGATTGTAAGGCTAAAGGTGAATCCTAACCCTTAGACTAAATCAAGCTTAAGATTAGCAATATCGGAGCATACAAAGGTATCAGTATACCAAGGAAAACTTAAGCTTAAGCATATATCAGAACTAATATTCCATGAAAGTGCTGATAAGAAAAGTACTTACCCCGTCCAAAAATTGAGTCACAAGCTCATAGCAGATCGAACATGCCTCATGGAACCAGACCTGTAAGTCGCCATGGCTGATGGAGCAGGGAGCATGAGTCCTGCAGACCTCATGCCCGCAGGGGTCCTGCAACACGGCGTTGCATCCGGGGTGTTCACAGTTGGTAGCCTGTAAGTGGAAAGATACATGAGTATCGAGATTATACTCACAGGGCTACCTTAGTACTCCGCCGCATGCCAGAGATTAATAAAATTTCGGGCATAACCCCTCCCCTAAGAACCTTATGCGATAAAAGGTGATACAGTAACTCCGGTGTAAGCTGGAGGAGGACATTCCGTAAACCAGAAGTAAATATAGAAATATGATATATAACTAAAAACGAAATTTCCATAAGGGCAGGGGAGGGACCCAAGCTTAAGCTAACTATAAACTAACTTAAGCATAACTAAAATTAAAATCGGAAGACGATTCTGAAGCGCGGCGCTGTCCAACTCTGCCGGAAGAATGCCCTAGGGCATACGCCGGAGATGAAGGAACGATGGAAAACTAAGGACCAACTGAAAACTTATCCACGACCCCTCCCCCGTAACTGAAGAACGCCAGGGAAAAAGAGATGTAGTTCCGTCGTACAGGGGGGGGAAAAGGCGAGGAGGGAAGAATTCAGTTCCTGTGTATACGGCGGAACAACGGAGCAATTAGGGAGGGGGGAGGCCAACCCCCCAACCTTTGTCACACCGAGGTGCCAAAGCGCACAAGGGAGAACAAGGTCACACCCAGCCTAACGGTCTGTCCAGACTCCCCTACTCCCTCCGCGTAGGGAGAGAGGGAGCCAGGCCCGGATGGAGCGAGCGAGAACAGACAGCCCACCCTCCTACTCTATGGCGAGAGGAAGAGGGGGGGAAGCGACTGGGGCGGGCGTCTAGCTGTACCGCGATCACGAGTGGACCAAGGTACGATAACACAACACAACCGACTGGATCGGACGCCAAGGGTCAAATGCAACCAAACTGACCAGTATGATGCAACAATATGTGATGCAACAAAACTGACAATAAGGATGCAACAAAACTGTAACTGGAATGGACCAAAGGACCATAGAGACCCAGGCTAGGCTACAATGCTAGACTCCCTAGGCTAACCAAAATATACTATACATCGAAAATAAAAGTAGGGGAAAAAAATGTGGAGTGAAAGAGAAAGAACGTCCAGGAGTGCACGACTGACCCGAAAGAAAGTCTACCACTCAGAGCTAGCCTAAGCCGATACGAAGAGCAATGGCTAGGGTCTGGACAAGAAACACTCGAATGCCTACAAGAGGTAGAAGACATGCATGCATGACCTAAAACCAGGGGTAGGCTATATCCCCTAACGATGTAAAACAGCATACATAAATGAAATAATAGGACATGAGCCACACGTGAGTAATAAAAAAGGGGGGAAAGGAAAAGGGGGGAAAAAGGTTCCAGGTATGGGGGACGAGAACCTAAACCAACCATGAGGCAGGACCATGCCGCCATGCTCCAGACCGGGAACCCATATCTATACCTAAAAAACGGCAAATATAGGCACCTGGATGGAACGAAACAAGAATCAAACCTGTGTAGGACACTTAACTTAGCTGCTGCAATTGCTGCACGTTCCATCTTGCAAAAATGGTAGGGATAATCCTAAAACACAGAGAGCGAAACAAAAACACGTGTAGGCGAATGTCCGCTAACTTGAAGGATGGCCACCAGAGGCGCGGTGATCGCCATGGCGTGGGTTGTAGTAGTAGTAGTTGCCGCCCCGATCTGTAGGGCGGCTCTATCGTAGAGAATTTTGATATAGGAGAATTCTAAATGGCAAGAAGTTCGTGGTAGTGGTCTCACTCGCCCCAGTTACCATACTGACAACCCTTACTGTTTATTTGGGCTTTTAAGGGTGAGCGAGTCCAGTTATTCTGACATCCTTCTTTTGATTTTGTTTTTTTATTTTTCCTCTATATTTGTTAGCTAATTTACCTTAGAAATAATAAACTGAAGGATTATTTCGCACAGCGACACGAACTGAGCCCAGAAATGCATTTAGTCATGAAAATAACATCAAAATACACTAATTAGTGATTATTTATCATCGGAAAAACCCACAAATAGGTGAATTTCCCACAAATAATGGGTAGATATGGTCCAGAGGGAAATCTGTGAATCCGTGAGTCCACGAATCTGGAGAACTCGAATACGGGGACCCTACTGTATATGTTATTGGCATATCTTCATAAAAAATAGCCTATATGAAGAATAATTCAAAACCAATGAAAGAAACTTATCTATGCGATCCCAGTTGAGAAATGTAAACGTTGAGTTGTGGTTGCTCTGACAGCAACCTTTATCTTTAGGTAACCTTTAAGAAATTTCAATGGTAGTGTAATTACAGTAGTAATAATGGTATTATGACTATATTTTCACATGCTTTTATGACAAACGCAGTGAACATCAAGTGAGGCAGCATGCAAAGCTGTTTGTAATATAAAATTGTAACTGTTTCAACCATCAGGCATATGAACGATGATTGTGTACAATAATTA
Organism: Macrobrachium nipponense; assembly: GCF_015104395.2. Taxonomy (NCBI): domain Eukaryota; kingdom Metazoa; phylum Arthropoda; class Malacostraca; order Decapoda; family Palaemonidae; genus Macrobrachium; species Macrobrachium nipponense. The sequence continues at coordinate 2,161,347 of NC_061089.1, read as the reverse complement.
TCGTTCATTATTGTATTGTTATTATTATTAGTGGTTGTTTGTGAATGGCGACAAAACGTAGACAGAGCAATGGTTTCCCTTTTAGGCGACCATCTGTATGAAAAACATGAAATAAAATTAGCTTTGTTAAACCCAGCTTTGATAATTTACAAAAGGAATGTATCTCTGAATTAAGTTCCATTCAGCAACTACTTTAAGGTTGCCTGATGCACCTTCTCCACTGCCTTCTATCAAAGGCATCATCCTCCACCAAACCTCTTCTCTCCATATCTTCCTTCACTATCTCGCCATCTAATTGTCCGTCTCCCTCTTAATCTTCTTCCTCTAACAGGTTCCTCCCAAGCCCTCTTCACTCCTTCCTCATCATCCATCCTCAACACATGCCCATACCATCTCAATCATGACTATCTTCACTAAGCGTGCACTTCTTATTTCATTATTTTCCAATCTCTCAAGCTGTGATATACCCATAATTCACCTCAGCATTCTCATCTCTGTTCTCTCAAGCTTTACTTCTTTTCTTCTTAGACCCCATGTTTCTGCTCCATACATTAACACTGGTCTTATCACTGTGTTATAATTCTCTTGGTCTATGAATGCACAATAGAGCTCCTGGTTTCCCTCTAGCCTCTTTTCCCATAGCTGCCTTACTATGAAGATGGCATCCACCATCCCTCTTCCTCTCATGAATCTGTACTGCTGTTTCCCAATCTTTACAATCTCTCTTAATCTCTCATCCAGTACTCTCTCTATAACTTTCAATCCATGCTCTGTTAGTTTAATTCCCCTGTAGTTACCACAATCCATGGCATCGCCCTTCTGCTTGTATATATATGCCATTACTCTCCTCCCAGTCCCTTGGCATTTCCTCCTCTTCACATATAGCGTTTAATAAATCCAGCATCCATTTCTCCCCCTCTGTACCTAGTAATTTGAGCATTTCAATTTGGATCTCTGATGGACCTGGTGATTTATCTTTCTTCATTTTCTTTAATGCTCTCTTCACTTCTATATCCTGTATCTCCCTCACTGGTCCCTCCACCCTCTGTGCTTCCCCCATCTCCTCTCTCATTTTCAATATTTAACAGTTGTTCAAAATACTCTTGCCATCTCTTCGTAATGTCTTCCTCCCTATACAATATATTTCCATCACTATCCTTGATGACACCTAGGCAACCCACATCCTGTCTCTCCCTTTTTCCTCAAGGTTGAAATCTTATAGATATCCTTTTCTCCTTCTCTTGTTCCTAGTCTTTCATTCAACCGGTCTGCTGCCCTTCCCATAGTCATACCTACCTTCCTCCTCACCTCTCTTTCCTCTTTTCTATACCTTTCTTCTGCACCCTGTGCATGCCTTACTTTCCAGTCCTTAAACTTTTTTTTTATTTTCTTTTGATTCTTGCACCTTTCCATTCCACCACCACTTTTCTCCTCTCGACACTCCATACCCACTGGTTCTTCCCACCAGTTCCTCTGCTACCCCCACACATTTTCCACTCTATTACCCTGTCCAAATTGTACGTTCCCCCTTTCCAGACGTCTCTCTCTCACAGTCCTCCTAAATTGCTCTCCCTTTCCTCCTTTAAGGTCCCAAATCTTAATTCTAGATCTTCTCTTTCTCTTCTTGGGTTTCCTACCTCTCATTTTAAAATCCACCACCATCAACTTATGCTTCTCCCAAGATCACTTTGCAGTTTGTCACATCGCTTTTGTTGGCTCCTCTAATTAGGATGTAATCTATTTGGCTCTGCACTCCTCCACTTTCATAAGTTAGTAAGTACTTATCCAACTTCTGAGCCATCTCTAACAAGTAATCCCCATCTTCATTTCTAATTCCAAACCCATGGCCTCCATGTACCTCCTCATACCCATCTCTAGTTTCTCCTTTTTCACTGTTCTAATGGCAGCCTCAAACTCTTGTCTAAATAATTCTTTCTCTTGCTCTTGGCAACCCATTTGAGGAGCATATGCTGATATTATATTTACTACCTTGTCTCCTATTATTATTGGAATCTGTAAAAGCATATCATTTACTCTCTTTGCTTCTACCACTTTTTCCTTCTATTTGTTACTTACTATAATTCCAACTCCATTTCTTCCCTCTCCTGACCCACTGTAATACAGCTTATACCCATTTCCTATCTCCCTAGTTCCACTCCTTTCCACCTAGTCTCCTGCATACAAAAAATCTATCCTTCTCCTCTCCATCACATCTACTATCTTTCTCAGTTTACTTGTTAGAGTACTTCTCAGTTTACTTGTTAGGGTACCTATGTTCCACATAGCTGCTCTTATCTTCCACTCTTTCACTAACTTCTTTGGCTGCAGTCGTGAACCCTGCGGTACCCCCTTACCCATTTATCATGCCAGTAGGGGGATTTTGATGCACGTCACTTACAGGGGACGCCCTAGCCGCACTCATATTCCTTAAAACATCATGTATAGTTTATTGTTTGGCAAAGGGGTTTTTACAACCACATGCCCTTGCTGTCATCAATCACAGTTTTTGGTGGTGGGCCTAGCCTTTGACTAAAAAGTCCCCCTGCAAGGCTGCAGTTTCCGCAGTTATTGACAGTGGGCCTAGCCTTTTACTAAAAAGTAAGACTACAAGGCAGCAGCTGGTACTTATACATAATAAGTACTAATTTCAAAATATTAATAAGACTAAATAATAATAATAATGCACTGTTATTACAATATTTATGGATTTCTATAGGAATTTATTTTAAAAAGATTAAAAAACAGAATTTCATCCCTCGCCTTTTGCTTTGAAGTTGTGAAGCAGGGGGGGCAGGGGGGAAGGTGGGCCTGTCAGAAATGTCACATTACTGACAGAAAGTGACCATGGGTCCAAATTGTTATCAATGCCTGATCATTTCTATTACTCCCTTCTTCTATCTCTCTCTAACTTTCTCTCCCAAAGGGTAGAATGAGAAATGGATTGACAGATAGACAAATAGATACTTAGTTCAACCCTCTCTCTCTCTCTCTCTCTCTCTCTCTCTCTCTCTCTCTCTCTCTCTCTCTCTCTCTAGAAAAGATATACGTAAAGCAGAGGGGAAAAGTGTTGCCTATAGAGGTTTATTTCAATCTTTTGATATAGTAATGAGTCTCTCTCTCTCTCTCTCTCTCTCTCTCTCTCTCTCTCTCTCTCTCTCTCTCTCTCTCTCTTATTATTGCCAATGTCTCTGAAATAATTCATAAATAATTTCACTCTTGATGATCAAATATATGATGTTACCCATTCAATGCTGTGTGTGTGTGTGTGCGTGTGTGTGTGTGTGTGTGTTATTGGCTGAACATATATATTTCTAATGGTAAAATATTGAAGATGACTTTGCAGTGATATTAAAGATATCATTTCAAAGATTAATACAGTAAGTATATTATAATAATTTAAGCTGGCACGTTCCATCTCGACGAAAGATGAGAGATAATCCACAAAATACACAGAGTAAGAGCGAGTCGCGTGTAGCTCCTAGACCGCTAACTTAAAGGATGGCCACCAGAGGCGCGGCAATCAGCGTGGCGTGGGGTGTAGTAGTAGTAGTTGCCGCCTCGACCCATGGGTCGGCTCTCTCAGTTGGGGATTTTGGTGTGGAAGAATTCTAAATGGCAAGAAGTTTGTGGTAGTGGTCTCACTCTCCCCAGTTACCATACCGACACCCTTCTTTTATTTTGGGTGAGCGAGTCAGTTATACTGACATCTTTTGTTTAATTTTCTCTAGTATTTGTTAGCTCATTTACCTTAGAAATAATGAACTAAAGGATTATTTCACTGGGCGACACGAACCAATCGCCCAGAAATAGATTTTTCCTCCGTCAAAATCCTTTAAGGTGTATTTGATGTTGGATGATACTTTAAGTATTCATATAGTATTTGAACTTTCAAAATAGGCAATTATGAGCATATTTAGAGCGAGGTTTCAAGTATTTGCCGATTCTGTATAGTATATATATATACTATATATATATATATATATATATATATATATATATATATATATGTATATATATATGATATATATATATATATATATATATGATATATATTATATATATATATATATATCTATATATATATATATATGTATGTATATATACGACATATATAATATATATGTATGTATATATACGAAAAACAATATATATATATATAATATCTATATATAGTCTATATATATTATATATATATATATATATATATATATATAGGGGATATATATATATCCTGTATATATATATGTATAGTATATATACGTACATATATATAATATATATAATAATATAATATATATATATAATATATAATTATATATTATAATACTACTATATATTATATATATATATATAATATATATATATACATATATATATATATATATATTATAGATATATATATATATATTATATTAATATATATAATATAATTATATATATATATAGATATATATATACTTTATTTTATATATATAATATACACAATGGTCTTTTACTAAGACATTGTCAAGGAACGAATGAAATACAGTTGGAAAGGAAGTTACCAGGTAAATAAAAGGATCAAGAATACCAGATGGCTAATTGTCTAAAGGGTAAAAATCAAAGAGATACTCCAGGATTATCGGATATCACACGGTCACAAACTTAAACATAGATTTAACCATAAGATAAACTAAAACATAGCCATACAAATTCTGAAAACATGTATAAAACTGAATATATTAATTTTGTTGCTTATATTTATCTACAACTTTTTCATTGTGAAGGCGTTGAGTTTAAATAAACCAAGACTTAAATTTAGAACATTTCCATTATTTGACTTGATGAAAGAAGATTCAATGATATTCCTTTCAACTGTGTCATTACATGGAATTAAAGCTCTTTCTTGTTTCCAGTTAATAGGATGATCTAAATCTCTCATATGTACAAATAATGCATTCGATATTTGTCCAATTCTCATTGAATGTTGCTGATGTCTGATTCGTTGTGAAAGTTATTTTCTGGTTTGTCCATAATATATTTTATCACACTTTTTAGCAATACGTGTTTACATAGAATGTTTTGAGGCAAAACTCCTACCAAGAATTTTGCCCCTAAAAGTTATATGGTTTAGGTATGTGGATGATATTTTCTGTATTTGGCCAGTTCATGGCAATCTCCAGGAATTCCTCATTATTTTCAATAATTTAATCCTTTCTATAAAATATACTGGAGAGGAAGAAATAAATTATTTGAATTTTTTTTATGTAACTTTCCATAGAAATGATAGAAATTTCACTTTTCAGTTTTTTGAAAATCAACTAACATTGCCTCTTAGGTTCATTATTGTTCCAGTTACCATCAACATGTTGAATTTTCTGTTTTTTCTTGGATGTTCTTAAGGGCTTTATGTGTCTGTAGCCCGCAGTTTATTGACGCTGAAATCAAAACTATGTATGATATTACCTTGAAACTTATATTCCCAAGGACTTTTGTAGATGGGGCATGGAAAAGAGCTAGAAAACAGTTTATTTAAGTAATGACAACTAAAATTCAGTTAGAAAAACATTCTAAAATTACCGTATGATGAAAGGTTTTTGGAAATTCCTAGATTTTTAAAGCTTTTCATCATGAATGTTGTTTTCAATAATGTTAATATTAAGAGTTTAGTAATAAAAATGTCTCCTAATAATGTTTCTGGCTGCATATATGAAATTCCTTGTAAAAAGTGTGATAAAATATATTACAGACAAACTGGAAAATCCCTTTCACAATGAATCAAACAGCACCAATATTCTGTTAGAACTGGACAAATATCAAATGCATTGTTCATACATATAAGAGATTTAGATCATCCAATAAACTGGAGTCAAGCAAGAGCTTTAATCCCATGTAATGACACAGTTAAAAGGAACATCATTGAATCCTGTTTCATCAAGTCAAATAATGGAAGTGTTCTAAATTTAAGTCTTGGTTTATTTAAACTCGATGACTTCATAACAAAAAAAGTCGTAGATAAACAAAAGCAACAAAATTAATACATTCAGTTTTATACATGTTTTCAGAATTTGTATGGCTACGTTTTAGTTACTCTTATGGTTAAATCTATGTTTAAGTTTGTGACTGTGTGATATTCGATTATCCTAGATTATCTCTTTGATTTTTACCCTTTTGACTATTAACCATCTGGTATTCTTGATCCTTTTGTTTACTTGGTAACTTTCTTTCCAACAGTATTTCATTCATTCCTTGACAATGTCTTAGTAAAGAAGAAAGAGCTTGGATTTCTGCCTATCATTTTCCTGTGGTACTTGCTTATTTAATGAAGTCACATGCATCTACTGTGATTTTTTAAGCATATATATATATATATATATACAGTGGGCCCCCTGTATTCGTGTTCTCCGGATTCGCGTTCTCCGGATTCGCGGACTCACCGATTCGCGGATTTTTCTCTGGACCATATCTACCCATTATTTGCGGTGAATTCGCCTATTCGAGGGATTTTCCGATGATAAATAATCACTAATGAGTGTATTTTGATGTTATTTTCATGCATAAATACATTTTTATGATACAAAAATGATTTACTAATTTTAAAGTATTAATATTGATCAATACTGTATTAGTAAGTTTAATAAGATTAAATGATATCACATAATAACTAATAATTCTCTCTCTCTCTCTCTCTCTTACAGAGATATATGCTTTTTGTATGATAAATGATTTACTAATTTTCAAATATTAATATTAATGTAAAGAGCAATCACTTCAATAAAGAAAATACTACAGTGAATTAGTAAGATTTTAGTTTATAAATTTGAAAAATTATGTAAGAATGAAGGAAATCCCAGTCTTCACGCGTCTTTCTTTCGAACTCCAGGTCTCTCTCTCTCTCTCTCTTTTGCCACACGAGATACTAATAGGTCCTAGTGGTAACTTTCGCCCTCTGTTTGGGCTGGAAGTGTATGTATAAATATATCTTTAAGGACATTACTATATTTTATGGTAAAATAATAATATACAGTACTAGTTTACAAATAATATTAAGTTTAACGAGATTAAACAGTAACAATAACATTCTCTCTCTCTCTCTCTCTCTTACGTATATTTATTTGTTTTGTAGTGTAAATAAATTATTTACCTTATAACTAATTTTCAAATATTAATAAGATTAACTAAAAATGGCGATTCCCAGTCTTTTTATCCACTTGGAGGAAGGTGAGCGGGGGAGTAAATGAGTTTGATATACAAATTGGTGGAGGGGAGGAAGGAGTCGGAGTCTAGGAGTTATTCTCTCTCTCTCTCTCTCTCTCTCTCTCTCTCTCTCTCTCTCTCTCTCTCTCTCTCTCCATTATTATTCTCTCTGTCTCAGAAATAATTCATAATTTCACTCTTGATGGTCAGATATATGATGTTGCCATTCATTGGTCTCTCGCTCTCTCTCTCTCTCTCTCTGTTATTTGCTGTAGGTATATATTTTTAATGGTAAAATGTTTAAGATGACTTTGAAATGATATAAATAATATAACCATAAAGATTAATGCAGTAATAGGTTAGTAATTTTAGGTATATTTGAAGTAGGATGTTAGTAAAGGTATATATTTGGTATCTGAACTTTCAAGATAGGCAGTTATAAAGCATTTTTAGTGGTGGTTTGAACTATTCGCGGGTTTTAACTATTCACGGGGGTGTCTGGTAAAAATATTCCGTTACAACAGAATTCCATCTAATAAAAGGAGCCCATAAAAAATGCCAAAATATAGAAAGTAAGTACTTATTTCAGAGACTGCTGTCTCTCTCTTCAGGTAGATAATGAATGAGAAAAGTTACAGAAAAGGCAGTATTTATACCAAGAAATCTATACACAGGTAAGCCGTTTGACGAGGTTGCCCCTCCTGAAAAATTATCTTTAATCTTCTTGAGCGTTGGTTGAAGGTTACTAACCAGATGCTCAAAAATTTTGTTCCAGTTCGCAAACCTTGCTTCAGGCTGCAAACACACAAACATCCCCAAAAGTGTCCAATGAAAGCACCTCAATTTTTTTAGTTATGGATGGAGCATCATCATAAGTATAGCTGTTGATTGAAATGAAGAGAGAGAGAGAGAGAGAGAGAGAGAGAGAGAGAGAGAGAGAGAGAGAGAGAGAGAGAGAGAGAGAGAGAGAGAGAGAGAGAGAGATTGTCCCAGTTAGGTTGTTACTTATACTGATATATCCACTTGCATAAGTCGAATGATCGTTGTTGAGAATAATGAAAACTTTAATAAAACTGTTGTTTTGCTTTATCTAATCATATTGCAAGTATTATTGTCATATTATCGTATATCAAAATTTTAATGGTAATCATGTGACATTTTGTTAGTGCGTGAATGATCTTGTATGTAGTTTATGGAGAAGTCACTTTTTATCTAAGAAAAAAATGTGAAATATGAAAATTTTCATATTAGTATGCCAGATTGAATGGCCTGAAAATGGTTCTAATCCTGTAGTTGGACTTTTTCATCCTTTTTAAAGCAAAATAATTTTGAAGTTTGGAGGCATTCATATTTTACAATATAAAAAGGACATATAATAGAAAACACTAAATGAGAAAAAGGCAATTCTGTAGGAGTAAACAACAGTTATAATTTCAGTTACTAGGTATGAAAGCTCTCTATTACATTAATATGTGTGGGTGTAGAAGCTATCAGGCTTTATAGAGGGAGCAAGAGTGGGAACATGTACAGTACCAGGTAAAAGGATGAGTTATAGTTGACAAAGAGTGATTGTAAAGCTCTTTGGTGTTTCTACCATTATCACATTGTAGCCATTATACCTTAGTTTTAATAGCAAGGAACAGGCATATCCTGTTAGGATGTACTTCAACTTACCCATTTTTGTAAGACAAACATTTTGCTTTCACAGGCTTGTTTGTTACTCTCTTTGGTTGGTGTATATTCGGCTGGCCAGCAGTTAAGTCTAGATATGCTTTGCCGACTCAATACAGCTCATGATGAGATAATTGAAGTCCTTCTATCACAACACCAAGTTACTCCAGCACTACGGTAAGTTGCAGTGGCGTTTTTACTGCATTTGGCACAAAAAGTTTCAATTTTGTTATAAATATAAGGTACCATATTTGATGGCATATGAGCACCAACCAAATAACAACTCATTCGTAAGACATCCTGTTTCTATTCTTAAGGCATCTTTTATTCTAGATGAATCACTACAGCTTTGAGTGACAATAGGGTCCTCTTTAGGAGAGAATAAGCACTGGAATGCAAATAATCTTTTTAAGTTGGCTGCTCTCAAAACATTATTTTCTAAATATGCTTCACAATACCCAGGAGCCAACTTGAATAGCTTATGGTGTACAGCAGCTCCATAAAAGTAATTGATAGCATAGCCTACTGATGTTTTGTAATAAAGATTCATTTTAAAATTTTAAGTTACTTATTATTTAGTTTTGGGGATACATCTTCAAAGTGAATTACTTCAAAACCTTCTTACTGGTAGCCCAGCAGAAACATAGCTGATTGTAACATACACAGTACTCAACAACGTAAAGACAAGTATCATTTTTGTGTTTCCTTTTCAGTGTAGCTCATCACAAATTCTATGTTGTAAAAATATTTTTCTGGGTTCGACCTGTGTCGGCCAGTGAAATGTCCCTGTAGCACACATTTCTAGGTATAAATAGATGCTAAATATACCAGAGAAAAAGCTAAATGGAATGCTGAAGTTACTACCTTCAGCTCGCTCACCCATAGGGTGTCGGTATAAACACAAGGGCGAGTGGAAGCCACTACCACAGGTATTCTGCGAATTAGAAGATTCCTCTCAATGTCCCTCTCCAGAAAGGTGCTGTTACAACAACTACTTACGTCTACCTTCTGCTTGCTACTACTACAACTCCCGCCCGAAGGCTTCATTCCTGTATTAGCACGCTTCAGTGTCCGCACGCGTTTTTCTCGCTGACCTTCTTCAAGTGTTTTTGGCGAAGCATGTCTGCCCCAGAGTCTCAAGCTTCTTCATCTAAGTTGATTATTCCCTTTTTCGTTTTTGTATCTCGTGAGGGCACGATGCATCCCCCTTTTAGCCCCTTAGTTCTGGAGAATCGGGATGATGCTCCTTTTATATCCACCATATTGGGTGCATCATTCGCGGTGTGCGTTTTTCCCCTTTGTTTTGTTATGATGAATTTTGCCACACCGTTTTCATTTCATGGTTTAGTCTACTAATTTCGTCATGCTCCTTCATTTTCTAGCTCCTGTCGTATTCTGGAGCTTTAGTTTTCATTTTATCCTTACGTAGTAGGGCCTCACTCGCTCCTGACGTACTCTGTGGTCTATCTTTCATGTTTATCTTTCGTTATTTTAGCCTTTGTGGCTTCCTTTTGTCCTCAGTCCCTCAGGAGCGTGTTGGTTTCCCCTTTAGGGTGTCAGTTGGCCTACCGTCTTCTGCTCCCTTTAGTGGTAGGCTAGTTACAGCTCCCGAGAGGTGGTGGTTCACCGATCGGCTGCTGTGGCCAGGCAATCACGACTCGTCCACTCTCCTCCAGACCATCCCCCTCCCTCTGCTCTGGTCTCGTTCCGGTGCTGCCTAGCTAGCTCACTGTTCGTGTAATCCTACCGATAAACGACCGCTAGAGCATATAGCTTCCCAAGGGGGATTAGTCAGAGGAGATTGGTTGATTAGTATAGTGTGTAATCTCTTTTAGTATGTCTCCGGGCCTGTGAGTCCTCTGGCCAGGTGGGGTCTACCATCACACCAGCCAGCAGGCTGTACTCCGGATTGTATGTACCACTGCTCCGCCGCTCAGTTGTCTATTCTTCCTTGTTGTCCCCACCTCCCCACTCATGTGGGGGGCAGAACTGGGCTTATAGCTGCGTTTCTAACTACCTTAGAATTGCTTCTCTTCCCCGGTGCGGTCAGACTCAGGCCTAGGTTTTACCTATTTTCCCTGTTCTGCTCGTATCAGCCCGTCTCCGCCAGTCCTTACTATTACGATAACGGGATTATGGATTCCAGAGTAGGTGAAGCCTTTAAGAGATTATGTTAGAACATGTTTTGTTATCCTCTGTAGGTATGTCTCCGGACCCATATTTGTTCCGACGTTGTGTGGTCTACCATCACACACGCCAGAAGTATATACCGGAGTTTATCGTACCATTGTTTCCACCCCTCTGTTTTCCGTCTTTGCTGTCGCTGCTCCCCACTCTGGTGGGGGCGGAGCGGGTCAGATAATGCACCTACTTTTTGTTACGTTGCATTACTCTACTACGATGCGATCAGACTCAGGCTGAGGTCTTACCCTATTCCCCTGTTAAGCTCAGATCAGACCCTTTCCGCTAGTTATAGCTTTAACCATCTCAAGTACGGATTCCGGAGCAGGCGGAGACATCCAGAACTTTATTTATAACTAGTAAGTTGAAATTTGTACTAGATACGCCTTGAACAGGATTTAATATCTAGTTGAAGTGCACTCATCTTGCCGGAATTAACTTCGCCAGTTTTATCTAAGGATACTCATTTGTCTTTTCAACTTACAGATGGTCCGTTGCCAGGGGATGGGTTGTCTGGCCGTCCTGTACAGGCCGTATGGGCATGAGGTCTGCCGATCTCATGCCAACTGCGCCATCCAGGTGGAAGGGAGTATGGTCTGGCACCTGGAGGTCTGTACGGTTTGCTACGACCTAGTGAGGATCGCAACAGACGAGTCGGTAGGTAACTCGCCTCAGGCCTTGAGACTTCGGGTCAGTCTATTTTGTCTCTGACCCAGAGGTTGCAGGCCCAGGAGGAATTGGTGTCCGGATTCCTCCAGTCCGGAACCACACTGCAGTCCTTGTCAGTACCGGACGCATCTAAGCTACTGCCATTTGAAAACAGCAACCCGTGGCGGTTGGCTCTGCATGCCCCCTTCTCAGAGGGCAAGCTTACCATTGAAGGCTGCGGAACTTGACCGGTAGAAGACTTTGAGTTCTTCCTGGTGGGCCTTCAATTTCCCTTCCCAGGCTACGCTAGACTAGCCGAGGATGCACTAGTCAGGGTAGACAAAGTCCCAAAGGAGACGGTTATCTACCCTAGGGACTAGGCCCAGTCTGCATGGGTCCGCACCCTCACAGATTGTTAGTGTGTCAACACAAAGTTGACACCCCATAAGGGATGCTATACAATGTTCATGGCCCCACAAGGAGTTCCAACTCCTTGTACGTCGAAGGTTGCAGAATTGACACTGCAAGCTGCAGTAGAGGACAAGTCTATGCCTCAGCTAAAAGAGACAGAGGGTACCTCCCTGCTCTTCCCCGGCGATCTGGAATTTTGGGCTGATGCTCTGGCAACGTTCACGGTGGGCAGACTTGATGCGGAGTGTGCCTCCTCCCAATTCAGTGAACGTTTGCCTAGAATTCCGGACCCCATGGTCAAAGCGGAATTCGAAGCAAGGTGCAGGCTGAGTAGGTTGATTAACTCAGTCACCACGGCGGAGTTGACTGCTACGACCTTTGCAGATGAGCCTCTGTTTTGGGTCCATACAAAGTCACTATTACAGGCTTTCCAGTCAGACCTGTATGACTTTATAGTGGCTAGACGAGCCTTCAGGAAGCATGTTTTTGCCAATGCTTCCATAAGACACGAACCAAATAGGTTCATAAAGGCGTCAATCCCTGAGGAAATGGTTAACAACGTCCTCAGTGAGGCAGCTAGAGCTAACCAGAACCTTCGCGTCCATTGGGGACTTCCCTTCAAAAGGAAGTTTGAGACCCCCGGACTACAATCCAAAGGTAGGAAGAGGCCAAAGAAATACCAGCCTTTCCAGTCTTCTAAACCTCAGACAGTGGTTCAAGCGGTTCCGGTCTCCCAGATCGGCAAGCCTTCAACATCCAAGGCACAGCTGCAACAACAGTTTGTCCTGCTGCAGAGTCAACCGACTTGACAGCCTTCGACTTCAACCGCCCTAGTAACTTCCCCAGCTCTAGAGGCAGAGGCTTCAGAGGAGGCAGAGGAAGTAAGACCTCAACCAATCAGTGAGGCTCTGCAGGTGGGCGGGAGATTGCATCTCTTCCGGGAACATTGTACCTTCAGTTCATGGGCCCACAGCATTGTATCGAAAGGTCTGGGGTGGAAATGGATAAAAGGGCCTCCTTCACCAGTCAGTTTTCACCAGACACCAACGACAGACCTACTAGACTTTGCCAAAGATCTTCAAAAGAAGGCAATAAAGAAAGTCATTCGCATGAAATTTCAAGGACGTCTGTTCAGTGTACTGAAGAAGGACTCGGACAAATGAAGAGTGATTCTGGACCTGTCCCGTCTCAACTCAAACATTCAGTGCGACAAGTTCCGCATGCTGACCGTCTCTCAGGTGCGGGCCTTACTTCCCTGTGGGGTCGTCACCACCTCTATCAATCTTACTGAAGCTAACTATCATGTACCGATAGCAAGAATCTTCTCTCTGTACCTAGGCTTCAAACTAGGAAAACAAGCTTACTCATTCAGAGTCATGCCATTCGGGGTCAACATAGCACCCAGAGTATTCACCAAGCTAGGAGAGACAGTAGTCCAAGAACTAAGAACTCAAGGGGTAATGTTAGTAGCTTACCTAGACGACTGGCTTATTTGGGCAACCAACGACGAGGAGTGTCGCAAAGCAACAACCAAGGTAATAGAATTCCTAGAATATGTGGGTTTCCAGATAAACAAGGAAAAGTCCTGTCTCATTCCGGCGTCCCGCTTTCAATGGTTGGGAATCCAATGGGACCTAACCTCACACAAACTATCTCTCCCACCAAAGAAGTGCAGAGATATAGCGAAGGCTACGAAACAGTTCCTCAAGAACAAAAGGGCTTCTTGTCGTACCCAAGAGAGAATTCTTGCCTCTCTTCAGTTTGCCTCAATAACAGACGTTCTATTGAAAGCCAGACTGAAAGATATCAATCGAGTCTGGCGGAAAAGAGCCAACAACAAATTCAGAAACAAGATCTCTCTGATTCCGCTGATATTAAAGAAAAGACTCCGTCCATGGACGAAAGTTCGGAGTCTCTCCAAATCAGTGCCACTGCAATTTCCCCCGCCATCTCTGATAGTCCACACGGATGCCTCTCTGAGCAGTTGGGGAGGCTACTCCCAATACAAGAAGGTTCAAGGAACATGGTCGAATACATTCCGCCAGTTCCACATCAGCATCCTAGAAGCAATGGCCATTTTTCTGACCTTAAAACGTCTAGCTCTAGTCAAGAACAGTCATGTAAGACTAGTCTCAGACAGCACAGTGATAGTTCATTGCATAAACAGAGGGGGCTCCAAGTCGAGCAAAGTAAATCATGTAATGATGGCAATTTTTTCGTTAGCAACGAAAAATTATTGGCACCTGTCAGCTACTCACTTGGCAGGAGTACGGAATGTCATTGCAGACTCACTATGCAGAACAACTCCGCTGGAGTCGGAGTGGTCCTTGGACACAAAATCATTCCGTTGGATTTGCAATCAAATCCCGGGCCTTCAGATAGATCTGTTCGCCACGGAGTCCAATCACAAACTTCCGTGTTATGTGGCGCCCAATCTAGACCCTCTAGCTCATGCCACAGATGCGATGTCCATAGACTGGAACAATTGGCAGAAGATTTACCTATTTCCGCCAGTAAACCTCCTGATGAAAGTTCTGCACAAACTCAGATCTTTCACAGGCCAAGTAGCATTGGTAGCACCCAACTGGCCGAAGAGCATTGGTTTCCTCTCCTACTAGAGTTGAATCTCTGTCCCAGACGGATTCCCAATCCAGAACTGACTCAAATAGTACAAACTCGGACTGTGTCAGCTTCCTCAAGAATTCTGAATGCCCTAACTTTATGGACTTCATGAAGTTTGTGGCACAGAAGGATGCTAGTGTTGATCCACTAAACATCCTGTTCGTAGAGTTAGACAAAGAGAATCAACACTCAGACAGTATGATTCAGCAGTAAAAAAGTTGGCCATCTTTCTAAAACAATCAGATGTCCATAAGATGACTATGAATCTAGCAATTTCATTCTTTAGAACCCTGTTTGAGAAAGGCCTAGCTGCTAGTACCATTACTACGACTAAATCTGCATAAGGAAGATTTTTCAGCTTGGCTTTAATATTGATTTGACAGATTCGTATTTCTCATCTATCCCTCGAGCATGTGCCGGTCTGAGACCAGTAGACCGCCCCCACACAGTCTCCTGGTTTTTAAACAATGTACTTAAGTTGGCTTCAGACACTAATAATGAATCATGCTCATATGTAACTCTTCTCAGGAAAACATTATTCTTAATGAGTCTGGCTTCAGGTGCCAGAATATCTGAACTGTCGGCTCTTTCCAGAGAACCAAATCACATTGAGTTCCTCCCGTCAGGTGAAGTTCTACTCTCCCCAGATCGGAAATTCTTAGCAAAGAATGAAGACCCACAAAACAGGTGGGCTCCATGGAAGATTATACCTCTCACACAGGACCCATCTTTGTGTCCTATTGTCACATTAAAATCTTATCTGGACAGAACTTCTGAAAAGTCTTCAGGTCCTCTTTTTATTGGAGAAAAAGGCGGAACCATTTCCTTAAAAGGGATCAGACAACAAATTCTTTATTTTATTAAACAAGCCAATCCGGATTCAGTCCCTCACGTCCATGATATCTGGGCAGTGGCTACTTCAATTAATTATTTTCACAACATGAATTTCGAGGATCTTAAAAAATATACGGGTTGGAAATCCCCGACAGTATTTAAACGCCACTATCTAAAGAATTTAGAGGCCCTTAAATTTTCAGCAGTGGCTGCAGGGAGCATTGTCTCCCCTGATACAACCTAGTCTTATAACTCTGTTTCCTATTCCTTTATTCTGCTACTAATTGTCCTTTGATACTCACTCTTTCCTACCTGCCTCGCTCGTAATCCCTACTTGTCTCCCTTTGGTTCCGGGCTGGTTTGCTTATCAACCCACTTCCGGACATGTACATAGTTATATTCGTTGATTGTATTCCTTACGTATGTTTTTTCCTAGGATAGTAAGGATTGGTCATTTTTTATCCCCATTTTTTACCATTGTAGCTTGTTACTCTTACATTTATTATTAAAACTTAATTGTAAGAGAAGTTTTACTTTGATTTTTCCTTATGTATCTATTAAATTTGGTGTTTTACCAAGCTTGTATGGCCAATTCTCTGATACTATTTCACCGGCTGACACAGGTCGAACCCAGAAAAGGGGTTTAGACAAAGGAAAAATCTATTTCTGGGGGAAGACCTGTGTCGCCCGGTGAACCCATCCCTCTTTTCTTCTGATCCCCACCCGTTAGCTGGCCCAAGCTTGGGTGCGTAATTCAGGAATGAAGCCTTCGGGCAGGAGTTGTAGTAGTAGCGAGCAGAAGGTAGACGTAAGTAGTCGTTGTAACGGCACCTTTCTGGAGAGGGACTTTGAGAGGAATCTTCTAATTGGCAGAATACCTGTGGTAGTGGCTTCCACTCGCCCTTGTGTTTATACCGACACCCTATGGGTGAGCGAGCTGAAGGTAGTAACTTCAGCATTCCATTTAGCTTTTTCTCTGGTATATTTAGCATCTATTTATACCTAGAAATGTGTGCTACAGGGACATTTCACCGGGCGACACAGGTCTTCCCCCTGAAATAGATTTTTCCTTTGTCAAAATCCCTTTTGTAGAAACAAAGGCAAGCAAACACACATCAAGTTTGCAGTTTACTGTAGGAGATGAATTAGTAAGCTATTTTGTAGTCAGGCTCACAACAGTACTGGTTATCATGTCATGTAAAAGTATTTTTTTAGAGAGAATCACATGCCATGAACAAGAGTACTGAAGGTCCCTTACACACAGACATGTTATATGCTCAGCCATTTGACAAAATTTTGAGCACTTGTGTACGTGTTGGGTTTTATCAATGTATTTTATTTTAAATTGCATTTGTCAAATTGATTTTTTTTATTTATATCAATCTTTTAAATTCATAAACAATATTTCTCTGTATGCCTATCACCTTTTAAAAAAAAATTTACTTGCAGAGTTAGTTGTCTGTACTTATTTTGTTTGCCACTTGTCTTGAGCTGCAAGTGAGGATGTATTTATGACAAGTAGTTCAAGAGTGGAGTGACGGTCTGTAATTTGCAAGTTTTGGTGATGCAAGAGGCCAGTTTCAGATTGCCACAATTATATTTTCTTATTTTTTCAATTCATAAATTATACTAATAATGGGATGTGTATACAGTGCATTTGGTAATGGAGAACAATATTTTTGACTTAATCCTATTACACAGGTATGCACGAAGTGTTGGCCTAGCAGAATCGGTTTCAGCCCGTAAATTTCTTGAGGCAGCCATGGTATGTGGAGATCATCAAGTTTTCTTTTCAACATTTACATTTTTTGTTTTGCGTAACACGAGGCTTCGTGGAAGTGCAGCGTTTGCCAAAGGTAAGTATTGCCCTCAGAAGATGTTTATTACATAAACCTTGAAATGACAGGGTTGATGAATTAGTGATTTTGATGTGTCATTGCTAGTGTTTCAGAGATGCCAGGTTTAATTTATCCTTTTGCATATTTCAATGTGAATCCAAAATGTACCTTTTATTACCCAAATAGGTTTTAAAATGTCTGCAGATTTATGTTTGGCTAGTTAGAATGCTTTACAGGAGCAGAAACTACTACCTTGTTGCTTAGAAGTTACTCTTAAATTGAACTGAAGCAGAACATTTCCTCAACCAAGTAATACAACAAATAAACATAACTCCGTGAAATATACAATACAGTGGGCCCTTGTATTCGCGTTCTCTGGACTTGCGGATTCACTGATTTCTCTCTGGACCATATCTACTCATTATTTGCGAGAAATTCGCCGCCTTATGTGTGAATGCAATAAGAGTATTTCAAATTCGGAATCACTATGTGAACTATGTTCACTTGGTGAACATAGTTCACCAAGAACTATGTTCTTGGTGAAGTGATTAAAGTACGCTGTCAACTTCATTAAAGCGAACACACTTAACTCTCATTTGTTGTATAATGCAGAGAACAAATGAGAGTTAAGTGTGTTCGCTTTAATGAAGTTGACAGCGTACTTTAATCACTTCACCAAGAACATAGTTCAACTCCTCAGGCATGTGTCATTGCTAATGCATAGTGGTGAAGAGTGCAATGTGCACCAATAATATCTGGCAATTTTTCCTTTTTTCTATGGCCATTTTATATTTTCATACAAAAGCTAGTGAGAGAGACATATTGTGGTAAAGAATAAATCTTTTTTTGTATTTTGACTATTTAACCAAAAATCGGCGATTCTGCTGCTTATGGTGCTGATAAATGGATTTTGTGGCCATTAACTGGTTAATGACACCTCTGTTAGGAATTTTTCAGCACTTGATAACCAGAAATCATTTATTCTACATTTTCGAGTTCGCACTGAATACAAGGGAAGTTGACAGAGCTTTATATACAAAAACAAAAGGGTGGGCAGGGTTACAGTGTGTTAATCTGGGTAGCATGTTCTTGAAGCAAAAAAAGACAAGCAAAGAGGTTCAATGGATAATCCTTGTTGACGTAGCTTCAATAAAAATGGACTCCAATAGATTCCTTTTTTGGTGATTGTTGATTCCCAGTTAATCTCATGGCCTGTTTTTAGCCAATGATCCACAATGCCATTATTTTTTAAGCCTCTCGAATTGGCATATTTTTTTTTCACAATACAAAATCAAGTCCATAAATTTCTTGGAATAATCCAAGAAATTTGTATGGTGTTTTTTTGTTAGATATGTAGGCAATTTTTTTTATATTGTAAAAGAAAATGTAAATAACAGGTTTTGACGTAGGAAAAACCTATTTTTGGTAGTTGCTTTTGAGTCCTTAAGGGTTGCCCTTTCCATGGTCTATCCAGAGCTCCATGGTGACCAGACTAATGTCAAAGAATTCTTTTAACTGGTCTTGTGGCTGGGTATTGTGTTGTAATGATCAACATTATAACACGTGATAGAGTATAACTGGACGTGAGATAAAAGGGCACTTTCTATTGTCCTCAGCGAATGCTAATACCCAGTCCACCCATGTCAAAACTGCAAGAAAAATAAGAAAAGGTTATGCAAATACCCACAGTCATATTGTTTACATACAACCAAAATCTGACCTAAACCGCATTCCTTTCTGTAGGTCAATGTAGGATGATGCTTTACCCAAAACACGTCTCTTCATCAGGGAAGTGGGAGGGTTTTGAGGACTCAACAGCAACTACCAAAAATAGGTTTTTCTTATTTAAAAACCTGCTGTTTTTTTTATTGTGTAGTCGGTGTCTCGTTCTCAAGGAGCTTTACAAAGAAATTGACATGACTTGAAGCTCTTGGATCTTAATCCCAACAACCCAAAAACATTTTTGGCCCAGGGTTTCAAGGTCCCATTCTTTATTTCAAATACCTTTAGGTTTGGTAGAAAAAAACACGAAAGTAAAGTGCAAACTTACATTTTTTAAGGTGAAATTTTGTGGTGACTTACCTAAGCAAGCTGGATACGGTTGCAGTATTGTCAAACCTTCCCCAGCGATAATTAGCATTCTCGCTTGTTGGGAAGACCCGTGATTTGCTGCTGTTGCACCTATGGGTCAAGAATATCTATGCCACCGACCGATACAAAGTGTAGTCAAATTTGTTCGAGCTCATGGCAAGTGCTGCCAGTGTAGGAAAAAATGGACCTTTGGGATGTCTGCCATGACTTCTAGGTAAACCTTAAGTGTTTAAACTGGGCATGATGTTTTGTCTGCTGATTCTAGTTTACTTAGAATAGGAGATTTCCATCTTAAAGGAATTCCATTCTTGGCCAGGAATGACAGGCTAGAGGATGATAATAATTGATGGTCAGCTGTTTACGGGATGTATGGTCCCCGTCTAAGAGAGCCCAGTTTGCTAATATAAGCTCATGAAGTTAATGCAATCAAGTATATTGTATACCGTAGCGTGAGTTGTGGTTTTCCCCGTCTAAGAGGAAGAGCCATGGTTTGTATCGGGTCCACTGAATTGAGAGGCAGAGTGAAGTCTAAGCACCTTGTTCAGGGACCAAATAATTGGAACCCTTCTACACCGGATTTGTGTAGTATTACAAAGAACCGCAGAAGGGGAAGTGAAAACCTCTTTACTAGAGTCAGATCACGAAATCATAAATCATTGGTTCTATTAATGCTGCTTTGTATTCCATGATTGCTGTAATTGCAAGGTGTTTGTCTTCGAAAGGGATAAGAAAATTTAAAATGGTTTCCCTAGAATTTTTGACTGTTCTCTCAGTATGGATATAATGTAACTATATCTTCTATACATACCGGTATTGCCAGATATATGTGTCATTTTTGCACTAGGTACCCAGCAATGTTGGCTGAGTTTTTTCTCACGTTATAGATATTTAAGAAAATCCACTCATGAAGGACTTAAACCACTTTCC
>NC_061089.1:2095948-2135948 GCF_015104395.2 Macrobrachium nipponense | reverse complement strand
ATTTTTAATCTTTTGCTCTTTTGCATTGTAGCTTCTCTCCCACCAGTACCCATGTCAGACCATCTGAATCCAGTTGCTACCTAACAGTTGTATAAGGAATACTTACCTGGACTTGACATTCCCTAGACTGCTTAAACAAAATTTCTTGCAAAGGTTGTTTTATCAATTTATTTCACTCATTTATCTATTAGAGTATGCAAGCATGAAACTGATAGCACTTTTCTTCGATATCAGCAGTAGAGGAATGCATGAATGTGATTACCATCTTTGGACATTGTCATCAGACTGTTTTTTTTTTTTTTTATGTAATGAAGGGTATTTTTTTGAATGGTGTTATTTATCTTTGAGAAAAAATGATCACAGAATATGAGATATCAGCTTATCGTTTTGTTATCGCCTATTTGCTTTATTTTTTTGTTAACCTTAAGTGTCACAGCCTATGTTGTATAGGATAGTGTCTGTGATGGTTTACTGATTTATTCTTATATAGTTACAGTAGTATTGTATGTTATAATTTGCATTGTACTAATTTTCTCCTTTTAAGTGTAAATATGTAAATAATATTTATTTTATTTATTGTGGATCATTACATTTTGTATAAAGCTTTGTTTTCATGTTTAGTTATTTATAATAAATTTAATATTTAGATATTTTTTAGCCTTAATATCCATTAATTAATAATGGATAGTAACAAGGGTACACTTTACATTGCTTATATGATAACAGTCCCCAGAGACCCTCTAGTTCATATTGAGGATGTTACAGTCAGATAGGGTAGCCCAACGTTACCCAACAAGGAGGCGTTATACAAGGGAATCCCTCCACTCTGATTTGCTTCCTTGGCCTTGGAATGTTCTGTGGAAATTTCGGCTACCCATAGAAATTAGAGTTGCTTTCTCTCTCTCTCTCTCTCTCTCTCTCTCTCTCTCTCTCTCTCTCTCTCTCAGTTGAGTTGTATCCTCACTACCAATAAAACAACACTATGCCTGATAAATAGCTTGTAGACATAACTGCCAAGTGGATCCATGGAAGAAATATATTTGTCCCCTGTCAAAGCATAGTTTTTGAGATTACCATTTTCTTTTGTAATGTTCCCCTGCCACAGCTTTCTGCTTGAACATAAAAAAAAAAATTACATTCTACATCAGTTAACATAGTGTATGTTAATTTCATACGTAAGTTTATTTTGAAGAAAAGTTACTGATAAAGAGTTTGTGAAGTTTGTTTTGATTATGATTAATAGCACATTAGTATGATTTTATCTTAGGTTTTATGTAACCTGTTTATTCAAGACTGGCATAAACCAGAATTGTCGAGAATTGCATCAACTGTGTACATTAGCTAAGGAAACAGAGCAGAGGGAAACAAGAGCAGGCACCCAGAAGGCAGAAGGGAAGGGATTGATGAAAATTCTCTGTCGTCTCAGGCATAATAACTGCTGTGTGGAAAAGAGCCCCATCATCTAGTGTCAAGTTACACCTACAAATTATCATCAATATTGGTGCTATGATCAGGATTTTATCTGTGGCAGTGATTTGGTGTGATGTTTTTTCTTAGTGTTTCTCTGTAAGGTGAGTAGTATATATATCACATGGTGATGGAGATAGCAAATCGCATTGAAATATCAGCGGACTTGGAAACATGCAAGTTCATGAGGGAACGGCAGGGTCCTTTCTGGATTCCCGACCCGAGCGGAAGCTCAAAACCCAAGGTGGCCATGCAGACCATGTCTAAGTTGGTCATCAAAACCTGTAAGTTTAAGTCACCTGTCAGACCTTCTTCTCCTCCTTGCCAGAGGAAGTTATTCGAGCCGTAGCCTTTGCTGTGTTCAAGGCATTGCAACTGCAGATGTTGAAATGGGTTTTAGCTGTCACTGCTGCTCCCATTGTCGCAGCAGAAGGGGTAAGCTGCTCATCAACATGTTCTTCAGAGATAGCCTCGCTGACTCTGACTCTATATACCATCCACCATTCCAGAAGAAAGCCAGCAGAAGAGGGAACTGGGTCATGGGTTGCACAAGTACCCTGAGAAGAATCCCGAGCTCTTGTGGCACAAAGCCACTTTTTCCTGGAGGGCCTTAGCTCTGAAATCCAGAGTCTTTACTTAAGACATTTTCTTTCTCTCATGCTATCCTATAGGATTATAACTGGAAGATAGAATACAATAAAGATACAGATAATATCATAACATCATAGCTGATGTTTTAGCCTATCTCCAGGAAATCTTCATTTCCTTTTCTTTCTGAGTACTTATACCATGAATTCCAGAGGAAGGTTAAATACTTCCTACTACTCCCTTGTTTTGAACTTATATACTTTAACTACCCTCAAAACATCTTTACCTACTTATTTATCTCTATAAAATTTGCACTGTAGCAAGCTTGCTTCATGCCTAACTATACAAACCTGAGGCCTTTTGCAGTAGAAATTGCTTACGGTGAAGCTGGAATACAGCCGTTAAAACTCTTGAACAAGGTGGTTAGGCAGTAACTACTGTCTGGTAGGCAGGGAGACCCACCTGCCTGGATGTAAACATTCCTCTTTGTTTTTCAGCCCAGGTTTCAGATTGAAAGGTGGCATGAGGAGGGCATTAGTGTGATGGACCTGAGGTTTGCATAGTTTGGAAAAATACAATTTGCTTTTAAAAATTGTGATTGGTTCCTACACATTATACAAACCCTCAGTCCTTTACAATTGGAGGGAGGAATCTGAGGGAGGCTCTTGAACTGACCAGAGTTCAGCACACCTGGGCTTTCCCGGTCGAAAGAGCGAGGAGGAGCACCCCTCCTCCGAACAATTTCATTGGATTATAAGAACTGCAGGGTCAAGGCTCAGACTTCTGGTTTCAATGAGTGAGGAATCGTAACTCGTATGGAAAAGGCTAGGAAGAATATTAAAAGTCGGAGACATTAAGGCAAAGATCCAAGAAAGGTTTGCCATATTGCCAGTCTCCTTCCTCCCCTTGCTAGAAGAAGGAACAGGATTGCTTTATGGAGGAGTTATGAAGTTCCCTTTGACAACGTCTGTGTGTGTGTGTGTGTGTGTGTGAGAGAGAGAGAGAGAGAGAGAGAGAGAGAGAGAGAGAGAGAGAGAGAGAGAGAGAGAGAGCTGAGTATAGAGGGTGGTAAGTTGGTTAATGGCTGAATTGGTTGTTGGTAGGTTCTGGGCTGTCTGCTGGTCCTGTTGATTGTTAGAGTTCTGTGTTTTGAGTGTTTTTGAGTCAGTCTTAAGCGAGTCTTTGGTGAGAGCTGGTGACAGTAGTGTTGACAGCAGTTATTGGAGGTATTAAGTCAGTTGAGTTTTGTGTGTTTTTTATTGTAGTTTAGTTCTTGCTAAGTTTGATGTTGTTTGCTTAGAGTTGTTGTGATTTCTTGGTGTTGTTAGTGGGTGTGTGTGTTGCCTTTTTATGTTTTTGTTGTTGTTTGTGCAGTGGTCTTTTGTTGTTATGTGTGAGGTTGTGTTCCTTCTTTGGTTGTTGTGTTGTTAGGTTGTGGTTATGATCCTTGATTGTTGTTGTGGTTGTGTTCCTTGGTGGTTGTTGTTGAGTTGTGGTTGTGTTCTTTGGTGGTTGTTGTTATTGTTGTCCTTGGTGGTTGTGTTGTTATTTGTAGTCCTTGGTCGTTGTGTTGTGTTATTGGGTTGTGGGTTGTGATTTTTTGTGTTGTTGTTGGTATTTCCGTGACCTCAACCAGCGGACAGCACAGGATAGCTGGGAGTGACTGGATTGATTGGTAAGTACATGTGTTTTGTGTTTTTTTTTTTTGTCAATTGTCCTGCTGTATTTGTTGTGTAATGAAGAAAGTGTGATTGAGGGTGGATTTTGGCAGCTGGACTGATTAGGTATATGTGGGGGGGGATTCTGCAGCTTGTTTTTTGAGCTTGTGATTCCGCCACATTATTTTTTGGTGCCCGAACAGGGACTGTTGGTGCGGCAGCTGCAGGGCAATTGGGTTAGTGAGTTGTGTGATTGGTGGAGAAAGTGAGGATGGAAGGGTTGAAGGAGATAGAGAGGCTGAAGGAGAAGCTGAGGTTGGCGAGGGAAGCTAAGGGAAGGTTAGAAGTGGAGAATGAGAGGTTGAGGGTAGAGTGTGAGGAGCTGAAGAGCGATTTAGAGGAAATGAGAGGAATGCTAAGGAGTGCGAAAGTGGAAATGAAAGAAGAGGTGAAAGGAGCGGAAGAGAGAATGGTTGAGAAAATGGATGAAAAGTTGGGGGTAATGATGAATGCAGTGCAAGAGATGATGCAGGAAATGATGAGGGATTCGTGGGAGTGGGAGCTGTAGGAGGTAGGCCTACTGGGTCTTGTGACGGGCCAGGAGTGGTAAAGGAAGCAAAAGAGTGAATGGATGAGTGTACAAGTGAAGAAGGGGATTCGGTTGTGATAAGTAAGGGAAAGAAGGGGAAGACACAGGATAAGGATAAACCTGAGGACAAGAATAAGAAAGTGGCTGAGGAAAAGAAGAAGACTAAGCGAAAGAAGGTTAGTAAGGGTGATGGACAGGATGAGACTAGGTCAGAATACATTGGGGAAAGGGCTGAGAGTGATTTGGATAGCGGTGAGTGGAAACAGGTAAGTAGAAAGAAGAAGGGTAGGAAGAGCATAGTCAGGAGTATGGTAGTGGATTCGCTGTATTCGGAAGAGGGAAAGATGGGTCAGAATGGAAGTAGCGAAAGTGAGAGTGAGAGTGAGCAGGAAGTACGAAAGGCTGTGTATATGAGAGAGGTACCCCGATGTGCACAATACGAGGAACATGGTAGTAGGGACATAAGGGACTTTTTTGAGGAATATGAGAGTCTGGGCAAGAGAGTTAGGTAACTTTTTGATTGGATTTTTGTTGGATATGTATAGGGTAATTATGAGTGTAGGGAATGTGCCGTTTGAGAGTGTAAAAGCTAGGATTGTAGAACAGGCAAAGAGGATAAAGAGTAGCGTTAGATATAGGAGGAAGCAAGATTTTGAAGAGGCAAGAATGAATGTTGGCGAGTCGTTGTCAATGTATGTCTGTAGGTTAGAAACATTAGCTAGGAAAAAGTTTGGGGACGAAGGGATAAATGAGTGTAAGGAGTTAGTGCGAAAGTTGTTGGCGACTGTACCAGAGAGTGTATACGAGTTTATGAATCTGAAACGTAAGGACAAAATGTGATGGACGAATGAAAGGTTAACATGGAACGACATTTTGGAAATAGTAGAGGATTACGAGTTAGATAGGTGTATGAAAGCGAGTAGAAGTATTAGTGTTAGGACTGAAGTAGCTGAGGTTGTACCCGAGTTTAAAAGCTATAGGGAGGCAGTTTTGGAAGGGCCAAGGCGAATGGCAGAGCAAGTGGTAGATAGGAGTGTTAGGGCAAGTAATGTGAGTGTAGTTAGCCCTAAAAGAGATAGGAGTGTGAGTGTTGGAAGAGTAGGGTCAGTTAGTCGTGAGCGAGATCAGTGTTATAGATGTGGTAAGCCAGGACACAGGAAGAATAAATGTCGTTGGGCGTTAGGAGCGTGCTTTGGGTGTGGGCAAACAGGGCATTTGGTGAGTGAGTGTAAGAAAGATAGGGATATTAAATGTTATAGGTGTGGACAGGTAGGGCATATAGCTAGTGGATGTCGGGGTACTCGTATGAACATAGTTTGTGGCAACTGCGGGAAGAACGGGCATTATGCTAGGATGTGTAAAGAACAGCGTGCGAAATGTGTTGAATGTGGAATGGAAGGTCACGTGGCGAGTGTGTGTAGGCGAAAGAGGATGAGTCAGGCTGGGAGTTCGGGAAAGTAGGTGTTAAGGGGATTCAGTTGGGTGGGTCCTCTAGTATGCGACAGTATGTTTGGGAGAATGCGATGAGTGAGTGGTTGAGGGTGAATAAATGTGAGCCGAGTGTCAGTGAGCAAATGGGTCTGGAAGATCGGCAGTTGGTGTTGGTTGAGTATGGAAGGAAGCGGAAAAAGGTAAGGAAAGGGAATGAAAGGGAGAAACGTGAGCTGCATGATAGAGGGGTTAGTGTTAGGGTAAAAATGGTGGATAAGGCTACACAGTGTAATACAGATGACTTTGGGGGGAGTAATGATACATATAGCATGTGTTGGTTTGAATTGTCAGGGTTTAGAGAAGTTTCACCAGGAAGGGAATCAGTTAGTGAGGATGTAGTTGGCAGTATGAATGAGTCTCTTCGGGAGTTTGGCAGGAGTGTAAATGAGGTAAGTGATTTGGTGGCAGAGTTACGAGAGATGTTCGGACAAGAGTTAGAGGGGGTAGATGAGATAGTGAATGGGATTTGGGGGGATAGTAGTGAGGGAGATAATGATGGTAGTCTGACTGGAAGTGATCTGGGAGAAGTTGATGGCGGTGTAACTGAGAGTGTGTATGAGGGCCCTCAAACAAGATCCAGGGGATCTGCATCTGAGCATCCGTGGGTGTTGCGTAAGGCTATTTAGTGTGGGTGTTGTGAGTGAAAGGAGACGTTGTCAAATGTAACAGGGGAGGAAATATGGAGGAGTTATGAAGTTCCATTTGACAACGTCTGTGTGTGTGTGTGTGAGAGAGAGAGAGAGAGAGAGAGCGAGAGAGAGAGAGAGAGAGGAGGAGATAGAGAGAGAGAGAGAGGGAGTGAATTGCTGTATGGATGGTTAATGGCTGAATTGGTTGTTGGTAGGTTCTGGGCTGTCTGCTGGTCCTGTTGATTGTTAGAGTTCTGTGTTTTGAGTGTTTTTGAGTCAGTCTTAAGCGAGTCTTTGGTGAGAGCTGGTGACAGTAGTGTTGACAGCAGTTATTGGAGGAATTAAGTCAGTTGAGTTTTGTGTGTTTTTTATTGTTGTTTAGTTCTTGCTAAGTTTGATGTTGTTTGCTTAGAGTTGTTGTGATTTCTTGGTGTTGTTAGTGGGTGTGTGTGTTGCCTTTTTTGTGTTTTTGTTGTTGTTTGTGCAGTGGTCTTTTGTTGTTATGTGTGAGGTTGTGTTCCTTCTTTGGTTGTTGTGTTGTTAGGTTGTGGTTATGATCCTTGATTGTTGTTGTGGTTGTGATCCTTGGTGGTTGTTGTTGAGTTGTATTATTTGGTGGTTGTTGTTATTGTTGTCCTTGGTTGTTGTGTTGTTATTGGGTTGTAGTCCTTGGTCATTGTGTTGTGTTATGGGTTGTTGGGTGTTGTGATGTGTTGTTGTATTTCTGTGACCTCAACCAGCGGACAGCACAGGATAGCTGGGAGTGACTGGATTGATTGGTAAGTACATGTGTTTTGTGTGTGTTTTTGTTTTTTTTTTTTTTTTGTCAATTGTCCTGCTGTATTTGTTGTGTAATGAAGAAAGTGTGATTGAGGGTGGATTTTGGCAGCTGGACTGATTAGGTATATGTGGGGGGGGGATTCTGCAGCTTGTTTTTTGAGCTTGTGATTCCGCCACAGCTTCTATGATTTTAAAAAGAAAAATAGAAAGGAAGCTCGATGTGTAGACTTTCTGTTCAGACGCCAGTCCAGCAAGCATAGGTTCAAGTCTTATTCTCAACCCAAAGGAAGAGTAGAAGGACGAGAAAGGAGGAGGAGGAGAGGCCAGTCACTCTCGAATCCTTCTCACCTCTAGAACCGCACACCTGAGGCAAGATGCAACCAATCCTCTTAAAGGAGCTGGGTAAGAAAACACAACTTGTTGAGTAGCCACCACAGGCCCAAAGAAAAAAGGGTTCTAAGGACTTGTGGGCAAAAACCTGAAGGTAGAAAGACATGAATGTGGTCCTGATGAGACCACATCTATCCTCCAGTTCAATATACTCTTTGGAATGCGAGGAAAGAACTAAGCCATTGATACCGTGCATTCTCGTTGCCAGCTGTAGAGAACCTCCTCCCGATCTTCTCACAAAACCAGGAGAAAGATGTGTCCTTAGACACTTCTCTGTTGATGAGTCAGTACTGGAGAAAGGTTATTGACATCCATGTTAAGGATGTCGAGTCTTCTGAAGGTACATAAACATGCTAATAGGACAAAGTAATGATTGATCTGGATCATCATTTACAAAGTCCAAGGTGTAGGGGATCATGGAGGACTCGAACCTGTCAACCGATGCTGAATGATTCAGAGTTCATTGCTGTATATGAGACGGAATTGTTGAGACATTGATACCCACCTTTTGAAGGGTGATATTAAAGAAGATCCATGCAAATCATCTATCCTCTTCACCAATGCTGGAGAGAGATGAGATGCTCTATAAAAAAACAAAACTCTGTCTGCTGTCTGTCTCATGATTCTTGCAAGGGCATGTGATCCATAAATGAGAGTCAAATGCCATCTAGGGACCTGAGGTCCCTGTGAATGTGAAAGACTAGGGCGAAGGTGGACCTACATCTTTCACCATTGAATTGAAGAGATGTAACCCTTATGATTCTGACCAGAGAAAAAGTCCCGTCAATGACACCAACCAGCGAAGACGGCTTCAATCTATGGAATATTACAGAGGGCTGAAAGAGTTATCCAGCTATTTCCATTGCTGCTCGGCTAGATAGCCTATGCTTGCTAGGGAAGCTGGATAGTCTTTCAGCTGTTGAAGACACGGGGATTGTACTGCCTGATAAACCGTTCTTGTGTCACTGGCATTGAAGGTTGGGTCAGGAAGGAACTCCTCTTGTTGCCTCAGAAGCAGAGTTGGTAGGTCGGGCGACAGGTGAAATCATCCGTCATTTATTTTGAATTCGGAGTAAAGAATGATAGTTGAACACCTTACGAATGAGAAAAATGTAGAGAGGACAAAAAATGTCGAGTTTGTCCGAAAAATCATTCTGAGTCATCACAGTGCCCCATGGGTCAGGGGCGATGGAGTAGAATGCCTACAAACTTCTGTTGTACTGCGGGTAAACAGAAAAATAATAAAGAGTCTACTGAGACAAATCTCTGTCTGGTGATTCTCACAAGGGTATGTGCTGAGCGTGAGACAGGAACCCTAAATGAAAGTCAAATGCTGCCTAGAGAACTTAGTTCTCTGTGATGGCCAGACAGAGAGGTTCCTCATTAGTAGTTAACCATCAACTGAGGAGGAACAATACTAAGACGAACAATCTCTCTATGAGAAAGCAGTACCCTGGCCCTCACTCAACTCTAGAGGCTGAATTGCTTGCAAGTACATTTCATCTTGAACTGTGTTTGGCTGAAAGAGCTATCGATTGCACCACAGTCATCTCAAGCACCTGCATGTTAACCATGACAGGAAGGAAATGAAACTTGTTTGGTGATAAATGGCACTACTGTGGTGCTGTTGCTAAACAAGACCACTGGGTGCCTTAAAATCAAACTCCAAAACTCTCGGGAGGCCCGAAAGGCTGCCTTTAGTTTTAGGAAATGGATGAGGAGGTACTTATAGTCTTGGTGACACACCTGAAGACAATGGACATACAGGTGTGCGCTTATTACTTGGTTGGTGCATCGGATAACAGACACATGTTGCGAGGAGAATATACAAATATATTCAAAGGCTTCTGTTAATTTAACACTAGTCTAATACCTTCCTCATCTTTCAAAAGAGGAAAAGGATTAAATACAGGAAGCAGACCTTCATTCTCTAATGAAGAGAGCGAAGGCAAAGCTGTCCACAAGGAAGGCTTCTATGGTGAAAACAGGACACTGAAGATGACTAGCTGTTCCCGAAACGAGAACAAAGGAGGGGCGGAAGTTCTATGGAAGATGGCTGAGACCCGGAAGAAAACAGGTATTTCTCCTGAAGGATACTTACTACCAGGTCTCGGCTATGTCGTATCAAGTCGAGATACTTGACAGAGAACTCTTCTTCAACTACCAGCAGTAGAAGAACACTTGTATGAGCATTCTTCTTTGTCCTTCCTTTTTCCCCATTAGAAAGAAGGTTGAAAGAGAGAGATGTATTTACATTCTTTCAGAAGAGAAAGAAGAAGGCTGGCTGTTCGCGGTCTTCCTCCATAGCCTGAGACTTTTAGGCCTTGCCCGAAGGTCAAGATAGACGCCTTGGCTTGTTCCTTGATTGCCTCGACATCCACCACTCCCTAAGAGAGAGGCAGAACCAAATAAAGGTTCATTCCTAACGAGAAACGGCGTGAGATCCGAGATTGGTAAAGAAGAATCGCTCATGTCGCAGTAGCAGAGGGGGAAGAGAACTTGATTGAGTATCTCAAAACTTGGAATGAACTCCTTGTCTGGAGAAAAGGTATTCATCTAGTCGAGAAAGCCCTCACAAGCAAGGAATGTGGCTCCCCTACGAAAACCCGTGTCTCTCCTGGAAGAGCAAGGGCCTCAAGCAGTGAAGAATATTCACAGGTGAAGCTGCGGTCCTATTCCTGAGATCAATGTGCTGACAAAATCGGCTGAAAGATCTCTGCTGAATGAAAATCGAGGGTATTTTGATCTAAAGAAAACCCTGGTGTTTTCCCAAGGTGCGAAACTCCCGATTTCCTCTCCTTGAAGGAAGATTCAGCAGGACCTAATGAGACTTTCCTTGGTTACTCAAGTGTAGGATCGATCTCTAGATACTAACCCCTGTAGCCGAATTCCGAAAAAGAGACGAACTCACCCTTATTCCTCTGTCTCCCTTGCTCCTCGAGAAACAACTGAAGGGGTCAAGAGAACAGGTAAGGAAAAAGTGTATTCCTTCCTGTCGTGTCAGAATAACTAGCAGTGTGGTGGGATCACGCAAAGCAACAAAGCAAGGAAGCTCCCTACAATTACTTTAATTGTACCGGCTGACAAATTTTCCCACAGCCACACTTTCCCCTTTACGTTACTTTTTACATGCAGAACAATAGCTTACCGAAACATAGAACGCACAAAACAACCACATGTACTCACCTCAGACTCCAGATACTCAGGGCTAGGCGCTGTGCTGTTCGCTGGATATAGGCTAGGCTAGTCGAGACACAACACCACCAAGAATCACAACACAAAAAACAACCAACCAAGAACTACAACCACACAACTTAACAACCAGGCAAATCACTGCGCAGACGAACACCAACAGCTCGAAACAACACAGCCATACAACAACTCGAACTCAGCATGACAAATCAACTCAAACACAACCCCATAACAACTTATGGAACACACTACAACAGTTCATAACAACAGAAACTCACAAGCACAATAAACTTAACAACCCAGGCACAACAACCTTCAAACATACAAAATCAACAATAACTCAAAAAACACACAATATCACTGATCCTCAATGGACAAAACCTCTGTCAAAAAAACTGTTTAGTACCTATGACTTCACTGACTTCATCATTTCTTATGACTAGTAACACACTACTGCCACTGATATACTCGGCGATCACCACAATAGACAATACCCACATGCTTACGCCTGCCCTCAAACCACTCCCATTTATCCATCCAATTTTGGCCTCTCTCTCTCTCTCTTTCACGCAACCCTCGAAGACGTTGTCAGATTTAAACTGCTATCATTACTCCTCCACATTACCTCCCCCGTTACTTTTGACAACGTCCCCTTGCACTCGCAACACCCACACTAAATCACTTTCTGCAACACCCAAGGAGCTCGGATGTAGGTCCCCTGGATCCTGTTTGAGGACCCTCATACATTCTCTCAGTTACATCTCCATTCATTTCTTCCAAACCACTTTCATGCAAATTCCCATTATCTCCCTCACTACTATCCTCCCAAATCTCATTCAGTACTTCATCGACATCTAGCTCTGGTCCCAATATCTCCCCTATTTCTGCTACCAAACTACTCAGTTCATCAATACTTCTGTCAAACTCTTGTAAAGATTTATCCATCCTATCAGCTACCTCCTTACTACTCAGTTTCCTTCCCACTGAGGTCTCACTTATCCTTGCTAACTCAAACCCACATATGCTACAAGTATCATTCATTCCCTCAAAGTCATCCGTATTACACGCCTTATCAACTGTTTCCACCCAGCCACTAACACCCTTATCATGCTGTTCACGTTTCTTCTTTCCACTTCCTTTCTCCACACGGTTCCGCTTTCTTCCATACTCAACCAACACTAACCAGCATTTATCTTATGTTTGTGGCATAACTGTCTAAACTAGCTTGAGATGAATTCAGCACCATTATCAAGAATTACTGTCATAGATACACCAAAGTAATTCAAATAGACAAGGAAGTTTTTGCTTACTTCCTCTATAGACTTACTTCTCAAAGGATAGAACTTAACATATAGGCTGTAATGATCAATAACAGTCAATACATATCTATGACCATTTGCACCAGATAGCATATCAGTTAAATCAAGACTGATTTGCTCTAAAGGCTTAGTTACAGGAGGCAATTCTTGGAACTGTTGTTGTAAAGAACTACTGGCTTTATGCTTTTGACACATAACAAATTCACTTTCATATTTGGTAACATCTGTATGCAATGAAGGCCAATTGAACAAGTTTTAAGTAGCCTCAATTGTTTTCGTATACCTAGGTGACCTGACACTGATTCATGACCTAACTTCAAAGCTGCCTTTGTTAAATCCTTAAGAACTACGTACTAATTTCAACTGAATTGAGTTATCAACTTTATCTGCACTGAGATACAACAATCCTTCATACAACATGCATCGATTAAACAAAGCTCTAGGAAACCCTTTACGTGGTAATTTACCACCTTCTAGGAAAGTTCTTAGTTCTGCCCACCTTGATTCCTCTAACTGCTTTTCTTTGAACTCATCTTTGCTCAGACCAAGATACTTGTCCTTACTCTGATGAAAGACTGCTCTGACTGGTCTACTTAGTTGATCTGCCACCTGGTTATCTTTAACTTGCCTATATTGTACCTTGAAACGGTAATCTTGCATCTCAATTACCCAAGAGGCTGATGATCTGTGTGAATGGTAAATGAAACACCCCAAAGAAAATGATGGAATCTACAACAAGCTAAGACAATAGTAAGTGCTTCCCTGTCAGTGGTAATGTAGCGCTGTTCAACTGGCTTCAGCTTCTTAAGGGAAATATCCAATGGGTTGTAACTGATCATCTTGTCTTTGCAGCAAAACAGCTACCTACATAATCTAAACTAGCATCGGTGAATAATTCAAAGGGTTTAGTCATCTGAGCCTTTACTAGCACTGGATCAGTGATTAATGCTTGTTTCATCTGCTCAAAGCTGGACTGACAATCTTTTGTCCACAAGAGGGGTTCTTTCTCTTTTAAGAGAGTAGTCAAGAGAATGGCAATTTTAGCATAATCCTTAATGTGTTTTCTGTAGAAACCACACAATCTTAATAATCTCTTAGTTTCCTTGACATTATTAAGGAGTTTCATTTCTTGGATGGCACTGATATTGTCTGGAGATGGTCTACAACCATCTTTGGAAATTATGTGACCTAAGAATTTGATATCCTTTTGGCCTATCAGACATTTCTCTAGATTTAACTTCACTCCCTTTTCACTGAAAAGTTTGAATAGTTGCTCTAATCTTTCCAACAAGATTGGAAAACTGGAAGCCCAAACCTCAATATAATCTAAGTAATTCTTAACCCACCTCTCTTAATAAGAGGAGCCAAGATAGCTATTAGACATGATAAGTGAAAATATAGCTGGACTGCAACCAGCATAGGAAACCAGTATAGGGGTCCATTATACGAATCAGTGTTGGTTCTAACTTATGGAAGGATGACTAGGAATAAGTTGCTTTAACACTATATCCACCTACTGTTAAGAAGATATAATAAAAACCCCCTGGGAGCCAGCCTTTCCCTCAACCCTAACTACAACAGTGAAGATTCGACCGTCTCCAACGTCAAGTAGTACCTGTTACCTGCTCCAGCTAAGAATATGCCAAGAATGATATTAGCCTAGGCGTATGAGTTACATTTATATTAGCCTATGATTTGAATTGTGTATAGGCCAGTCCAACTTAATTGTCCTAAAATGTATGGTAGCCTCCAAATGTTTAAGTCAGGACAATTGACACGTCAATACTGTATACATAACAGGAATATTATCATTAATATTCATACGTTACATATTCATTACAAAGCACCAACCTGAAAAGAGCAAAAGTTCTCCTGGCTAGGTCCGCCACTTGATTCAGCTGGACTGAGTGAGCTGAGCAGGTCACGTAAAGCAACTATGAGCTGTACTTGTTCTGCTAAGAAATATTGCTTTCCTCCAATATGCATTAGTCTCCTTCAACGCCGAAGCCCCTTGAGAAGAAAGTTCAAAGAGGGATTGTTTCTTCTATCCTACGTGCTCAGACCCTAAGGTCAGAGACACAAGGATGAAACCTGACTGAGCACTTAAAAAGTGCTGCCAGGCAGTGTCGAAGCACTTAGGTGTCTCGGCACTTCTCCCACTGTGTTCCTAAACCTGACTGGAGAAAGAACTCCCCCATACTGGTTGAGAAACGCCCAAGATTCCATAAAATCATGGGCAGTCGATATAACACCAACCAAGCACTCATGATTTGTTAAAATTTTTTGCAAACACTGCATCTCCAACATGAAACTTTGTATTTTCCTGAGGGTACATTGCTTTGACAAAACTTCCAAATCTTTATTTCTCTTAGGATGGACCTTAACTGATTCAATGGCTGTTTTAAAGAAACGACCAAACATTAGTTCTAATTATACAAGAATTTACAAAGTCAGTGTTTAAAGATCCACTCTTAAATTTTTTCAAGCATTTTTGAAAATTCATCACAGCTCACTCAGCTAATCCATTTGATGAAGAATTAAATGGTGCAGGACTTATAAGACACACCATTTTCTTATAAAAAGCCTTAATCTTCTCTGAAACGAAATATGAAGCATTATCGGTGACAATTTCATCTGGAATACTAAAATTAAAAAAAGGGTTTCCTGAGCAACTCAATCATAGCATTTAATACCATTGGGAAGTAACATGGCCATCCATAAACTTAGAAAATACATCTGTAATCACAAGAAAATACTTATCGACCCAGCATAATATGGATAGACATAAACGTTCAGGAGGTTATAGCATAGAGAGAGACTTCTTCGTTTCATTAGACTAAACATCATTCTTGAAAGTGATACAGACAACATTATTCCACCAACCAGATCATCTTGAAAGTTAGTAAAGATTTGTGCTCCCGACTGCGAGGATCTACCTGTGCTGGAGTGACCAATGTCAATTTTACTCAATACTCTTTTTGTTGAAGGAATAATCTATGTTTTAATTATTTATACTAATAAAGAGTAAGTACCTCTGTTTATGAAAATAATAACACTTATCATTTTTTAAATTTCAGATTTATCACACGTCTGCAAGAATAGATACAGATATCCGATTATTTGCAGGTTTTGACAGAGATCTTATCTTCTATTAGAAGTCTTAAAAGAAAGAAAGAACATACTTGAAGGGAAAGAACATACTTGAAGAAACGAGTTCCATCTTTCTGCAGAGCCGTTCTTCTTGATTATTCCAACAGAATAGATCTAGATATCCGACTATTTGCCGGCTTAACAGAGATCTTCTATTAGAAGTCTTAATCGAGGGACAGAGCATACTTGAAGAAACGAGTTCCCTCTTTCTGCAGAGCCGACCGGTCTTCTAGATTATTCCAGCCTCCAAACGCTTTTAGGCCCTCATACTGAGAGCTCTTCCTCCAGCCTCCGAACAGCTGTTGGCTCTCAATCTGAGAGCTTGTTCTCCTGCCTCCAGGAAAGTTCTTCCACCTGCCGAGGTAGTTTGGAAGATCCTAGCCCTATGACTCTGAGAGCTCATCTACCTGCCCGCTAAACATCTGTTGACTCTCGAGGGGAAGTTTTTCTGGCTGCCGAGATGGGCGGATCTCACCAGCCCTTGACTCTCCGGGAAAGTTAATCTTTCCATTGAACAGGCGGTGGCTTCACCCAGGGAGAGTTCCTCTGCCCGATGAGTTGGGGGAAACTCGCCAGTCATTGAATCTCGCCAGGAAAGCTCTTCCGCAGGATCACTGCATCCTACCAGTAGAGGCAGAGCCGATCGTCTAGATTATTCCAACAGAATGACCAGAAGGAAGATATCTTAAAATTTAGCTCTAGGTATCCAACTATTTGCCCGCCTTGACCGAAATCTTCTATTAGACATTAGACTAATAGAAGTCTTCATCAAGGGATAGAGCATACTTGAAGAAACAGAGTTCCTCTTTCTGCAGAACCGGCCTTCTAGATTATTCCAACAGAATGACCAGAAGGAAGATATATGCTAGAATATAGCTCTAGATATCCAACTATTTACCCGCTTTGATAGAGATCTTCTATTTGGCTAATAGAAGTCTTCATCAAGGGACAGAGCATAATGAAGAAACAGAGTTCCCTCTTTCTGCAGAGCCGGTCTTTTAGATTGTTACAACAGAATGACGTCAAAATTGAAAACAGCAAACTGCTTAATCGGTCGTCATTGAGAAGAGTTCAGAATAAAACGAGTAAAGAGAGAGAGAGAGAGAGAGAGAGAGAGAGAGAGAGAGAGAGAGAGAATTCAAAGTAAAAAAAGGAGAGGGATTTTTTTAAGGTCTATTAACTGTAATATGGGGAATTCTTAAGCGTTTATCTTGGATTTACAAGAATGAAAAGATAAAAAAATCAGTAGCTAGAACTCCAACACTGTAAATTCAACAGTAATTACCTATAAATATATATATATATATATATATATATATATATATATTATATATATATATATAGATATATAAATATATATATATATATATATATATATAAATAGATAGAGAGATTATATAGATAACTTATACAGAGAGAGAGAGAGAGAGAGAGAGAGAGAGAGAGAGAGAGAGAATTCCTGAATTATGGTAATGTGATCCATTATAGATTCACCATCTGAATTCAGGACTGAACTTTCTCGATCTCTCTTCATTCAGAATTTTGTCTCCAGGAGAGAGTTGTTGCAAGAGGATTCTGGTGAGGAGGGTATGGAAGAGCCCCTGGCGCGGAAGCAGGGATAAGATATACACATTATTATCACGGGTGAACTGAGAGGAAAATAAAAAGGAGAAAATGTTTGAAGGTTTTATTCCGCAGTTCACTTCTGTCAAAGTTATATATTATTATTGATTCAGTAGATGAAACCTATTCCCACCAATGGGGCCACTGACGTGAAATTCAAGCTTCCAAAGAATGTTGGTTTTAACCTTACTCAGCAAACTCCACACTGCAGCAATAACTGATCATGATACAGAGAGCCAATCATTTTTCATCGTCCTAGGAGAAGCGTGCGAACTCGCCACATCTGAGCGGCATGTCACAACATTAGCCACCATACTTTGGACCAGCAAATATGCTAGTTAACACTGAAAGTAGAATAAAAACGAACACAGATATATTTTAGTGGCGGGTTGTCCAAAGATTCTTCTTAGACAGGTTTTGTTTTTTAGAGAAAAAATACATATCAGAAAAAGAATGATTTTGTTAGCTATTCCTGCAAGCAAAGAGACAGACAGACAGGCAGACAGACTGTTCAGTTGGTTACCGTTAGAAACGCAATAAAATGTCCCAAGATCAATTCTTATCAGTACGTACACGTTCTTGTCTTTTTTCCTCGCAAGACGTTTTATTTTCACTTGTGTTTTTAGTTTCATACCATAATAATATCCCTTGTATAGAGATTACTTTTTTAAATGTCGCGCATCACATCTCCACAACTTCATGATTCTATTATGACCTGCAATATTCGCTACGATCTTGTAACGGGCTACGATCACATCCTATTACAGGTGTCGTTCAGTACCCCATCCCTCCCTACCGTGAACCCCCTAACTACCGCTCACCAGCGGTAAACTGGGATTTTAAAAACCAACAGAAAACCAGGTTGCGGTCTATAGTTCAACCGGCAGACGCCTTAATTTGTACTAACACAAATTGTAGAAATGACTACCACAGGAGGGATCTGAATGAATTCTATTCGAACATAATCTCCGCCATGCTTGCTTCGGGCAGGGCTGCCTATAGATTTCGTCAAGGGAATTCTCGTAATATACCTGAATGGAATGACTTGGTTAAAGATCTGTATACATACTCACGAGAAATATTTTTACTGTGGAGGCAAAATGGTAGCCCGAGGGAAGGACACCCTGCATTACTAATGAGGCAGGCGAGAGCGCAGTTCAAACTTGCTCTTAAAAACTGCACATTAAATGAAAAATAACTGAGAACCGATGCAATGTCTAGAAATTTAGAATCTGGTGATTATCCTCGTCTTTGGAAAGATATCCAGTCCTTAAATCCCAAAACTAAAAAGCTACCACAGAGTGTAGGGGAAGCAGTCGGAGACGAGGCTATCGCAAGTATGTGGGGCGATCACTTCAACAATATTCTGAATTGCATAAATGATCAAGATTCCCGAAGGGATGTAGATAACCTCCTTACTGACAACATTAAATTTCAAATGGGGTAACGTATTATCATATACCTTCGGCTCCCTAAACGGTTTTTGGCAAGGGGGCATTCTCTCTCTATACCTGTTTAATAAATATGTAAGTGTTTACATATATATGTGGAATGTATGTGTTATTCCATATATAAAAACTGAGAACTATGATATTAATTAAACCAATGACCCAAGGGGTCACATATGAGCTTGCAGGAATGTGATAGGCAGTGATAATGTAAAGTTGACTAAGCCTTGACGTGTTGTATCAGCGTCCTAATTAGTAGGTACCTGTAGTCATCAAATCTATTGTTGTGTGAATCGTCGACAATGCTTTCGCTTGAGAAACCATGTTGACTTATAACCCACAAAACCGTCATACTTGACTTTTGTCTGATATGTTCATCTGTGTGTATGTTCGTATGCTGAGCTAGTGTTTGCTTACCAATGATCTTGTAAACCGAATTGTATGTCAGAATTCATTTAGCACTCTTCATTGGAAGACGTATCAAATCTTCTCTATATCACGTCACGATGTAAGATAGAAGAACACATCTTATTTTTGTACTCTGCGTTTCAACGACTCAATCCTTACATCAGAAAGAAGTGACTGAATGAAACTTAGAATTATCATCGAAGTTTATGATACTCCAACGAGGATGGGACTTAAACCAACCGACCCTTGCGTATAATATCGCAGGTCCTTGTTAGACGAAGGCCCAGCCCCAACACATACACAGAGGCCTTGGATGTCAAACTGAACTCACTCCCAATCGGATGCACTGTCAATGAAACAACCTCTGTTACGCCGACGATTTGGTTCTGATTTCCCCATCAGTGCAAGGTTTCCAACGACTCATGGACACTTGCCGCCAATATGCTGAGGAATTTGATATACTTTACAACGAGACTTAATACCCAGTGCATGTCGCTGCTCCCGAGATCGCTTAAGCATATTGTAGAACCACAAATTTTCCTTGAAAACCATCGGCTGGAATTTGTGCACGAATTTCCGTATTTGGGTCACATTATCACCGACGACCTTAAAGATACGGCAGACATTGAACAGAGGCATCTTAAACTGTCACCGAGACGTGAAACTGCTGCTCTTCCGCTCGCACTACGACAGTATTTATGGGTGCTCCCTCTGGACGAACTATACCTTAGAGACCATGAGACTTATCACAGTTGTGCACAATGACATTTTAAGACGCCTCACAAACACTCCTCGCTACCACTCCGCCATAGAAAACCACCTGGATAATTTAAAAATCATTGTAAGGCGAACAATGTCCAGTCTGTTAACCCGAGTGAGAAACAGCAGCAACTCGCTCATACAAAACATCCTAAGGAGTGAAGCAAGAAGAAGATCTAAATTGTGGGAAAGATGGGAAAATGAGGCCTTTGTCTCCTAAAGGACTATTTTCTGTATTGGCAAGATGTCATCTGCTGATTCTGTCATTATTATTATATTTATTGCTGATATTTTACTTTTTCATTATTACTGTGAATACTATCAAGTTAAAGTTTTTTCTACCTTCAATTTTCGTATTTAGCCTTCTGGACCTGACTACTGTAACTACCTACGGTCTCTAGTTGAAATTTAAGTTATAAAATCTGTGCCCTAACTGTTATCTCTCAATGCATTTTTTCTCACCAATATCATTACTGTTATTACCAGTATTATGATTATTGTCTTTTATGCTACATCAGCTATTGTGTGGATAAATGCCGGTTATTTATTTTATTTTAAAATTATGTTGTCTCAAGTATCTAGATTGTGTATGTTACTGTCTGTATTTGGTATATTCCATGTATTTGGCCCTGAGCTGAAATAAAGGATATTATTATTATAATATTATTATTGTTAAAACCCACTGTTACGTAAAAACAGGGATTTATAACGACACTGTTCTGTGACAGGGATTTAAAAGACCTTCAATCTTTTGCAAATTTCCTGAACATTTTTTCCCGATTTTTTGCGCCTCCTGTTCATGTTGCCCATTCATCCCATCTCTTTTTCTTTATATTTTCATTTCTTCTATTCTCTAATAAATATTAGTGTATTATTACCAGTCCATTCGTCAGATTCAGTTTCATAATAGTATTCCATTTATTGGAGTTTTTAATTCGCACTGTTCATTTGTCTCGAGAGGTATTTTTTGGGGGCGTTTGAGGGCCAACGCAGAACAAGGGACCGTCAGAGGAGGGCGGATAAGCTGCTTGTGTCAAAACAAGGATCAGGCAAAGAAAACAGTTGATAGCCTGCGACTTTACCTTGGATAAAAAATTCCTTAATCACTACTGTCATGAGAGTGGTGGTCATGCTGAGATCTTGCCAGGGAAGGCGCAATAATCTCTCAGCCAGACCTAACATAATTAGGTGAACCACCTTAGAACCACAAAGAATATTACATATATATATGTTCATGTGTTGTTTCCTGTTTTTTATTACTAACTCTGTGAGTTTCCAGAATAAAGAAAATGGTTAATACTTGGGACTATACTTTAGACCAAAAGTTTATCTGGGTAGTTGGGATTTATTTATTAGGAGCTAAGCCATTTCATCACCTGTCAATTGCTTTTGTAAGCTCTTTTGGAGACGAACAGCGGCTATGTGATAAAAAAAAAACAGGTTTTGACATAGGAAAAACCTATTTTTGGTAACTTACTGCGAGTCCTCAAACCCACCTTCTTTGATTGACAAAAAGGCTTGGCAGTGGGGTGAACATTTATCTTGCACAGACCTGCCATGTAATAAGGAAGAGAGCCAACATACGCGATGTTGCCACATACATGTGAGCAGGGCAAAGGGAGGCTGAGGCTGTCGTAGTGGACAGGATATGATAGAGCCCGCCTATCCTAACTCCTTTATATTCTATTATTGTGCCAACATGCAGTATTCTGGCCGGGACCAGCTATTGTGAATTCTTTGAGACTGGCTGG
The DNA here is from genome assembly GCF_015104395.2 of Macrobrachium nipponense. Classification (NCBI taxonomy): domain Eukaryota; kingdom Metazoa; phylum Arthropoda; class Malacostraca; order Decapoda; family Palaemonidae; genus Macrobrachium; species Macrobrachium nipponense. The sequence continues at coordinate 2,114,706 of NC_061089.1, read as the reverse complement.
TCTGTCTCATGGAGTCGTGGGCGTGTACTTTCTGAGTGTAACTCCTTTGAGGACAATTTCTATTTTCTTGTATATTTTTGCTGGTATCAGGACAAGTGCCCAACTGACTAGTGCCCGACAGCCACATGCCCGACGGACATCTGCTCGATTTAACAGTGCCCGATGGACAAATGCCCGATCAGGACAATTGCCCGATTAAGACAATTGCCAGATTAGGAAAACTGCCCGAATATTTACAAATATACAACCGCTCCTTTAGTTGAGAGAGAGAAACTACCGGACGATGAAGAAGCTCGTTAGGAAAGTTCATTATGTTTTAGCTGGGAAAATTTTTTCTTTGTAAGCACCCATGGATTTTGTTAAAACTCAATGTGGTGGATTGAAGCTTTGCTATAATGGTCATGTTTATGTTAAGAACAAGGAATTGCCGTCTGGAAATACGTTTTACGAAAGTGAACGCCGCCGACACAACAACTGCAAGGCCAAAATTACTGTGTCGTGATCAAATATTTAATAAGCGAAACACATGAACACACTCACACTCCAGAAGGAACAAAGCTATTAAAACCCAACAAACATCACAGCAGATTATATGGCAAACGTTACAGAATGTCTCGGAAGGAGTCTTTAGTCAACTACCGTCTGTGAGCACAATTAGTTTTTCCAAATGCAAATATTAATGGATGTTTTTTTTTCACCTCTTGTAAGCTATTTATCGGAAGGTAGAAACAGAGGGGTTGCAATCACGATTTCGGAGCGATGCTGAGTTTGCCATAAACATTCGAATGACACCAGCCCTGGCTTTTGTGCCAGCAGGCAATGTTGTACAAGCATTTGAACACTTACAAGAAAGTATATACGAAGAAGCAGATGGAGTAATTAACTACTTTGAAGATACTTTTATTGGTAGGATACGACGACGTAACAGAGGAAACCCACTATTTCCTATTTGTATGTGGAATATGTATGATCGCGTATGCGATGATTTGCCATGAACACTCAATTCCTTGGAAGGATGACATAACCATTTACAGGCGAATGTAACCTCGAGTCATCCCAATATCTGGAGTTTTCTTCAGGTACTGTAGACTGAACAAGCTCTTAACGATACAATCATCAACCAAATGCTGGCGGGTCAAGAGCCTCCCTCAAAAGGAAAAAATATCAAGATACAACCAAAAGAATAGCAAATATTGTGCAAGATTATGAAAATCGAGAAGTATTCGATTTTTTTAGAGGGATAGCTCACAATTTAAAATTTTAGTATTTTTTTTAGAATCTATTGTCTTTTTTTCATCAATAACATACTTGTGTATCCATACATAAAAAAAATAAATCATGTTCTTTTTATTTTAGCTCACAATTTAAAAAATTTTTTTTTTTTTTAGATCTATTGTCTTTTTTTTTCAATAACATACTTGTGTATCCATAAATAAAAAATAAATCATGTTCTTTTTATTTTTGTCTCTTATTATACCTTGTTAATGTTTACCATAAGGAAAAAATAAATAATTAAAGAAAGTGCAAACAAAATCCCTATGGCAGCAAAACAAATAATCAGGCAAATGTCCTAATTGGCCAATTGTCCTGATCGGGCATTTGTCCATTGGGCATTTGTTCATTCAGGCAGATGTCCGTCGGGCATATGGCCGTCGGGCGCTTGTCCTAGAACCATTTTTGCTTATATTGTTATTTTTATTTTTATTTTTACGTTTCTAGTCTTCTTTATACTTTTTTATTATTTTTAGTTTTATTATTTTCTATTTTATTTTGATTTAATTTTTATTGCTTTTGATTTTTATTTTCATATTTTTATTATTATTTTTATTTTTTGCTGTTATTTGTAATATTTTTATTTAATTTTTATATTTATTTTTTATTTCCATATTTTTTCCTTATTGCTTACTCGGGGTGTAAGCCTACAAACTGCTTTGTTGTCGTCGTTGTTGTTGTTGTTTAGGGGGTAGGAAAGGTCTGCGGAAGAGTATATGGAACTCTGAAAAGGGTGTTTTGCGTTGAGTTAATGATACAGGAATTTTAGGATAGGATATTTATGATTTATTTATAAGAATAAATATTTAAAAGATAGATAGTGTGTGTGTTAAACAATACATAAATATTATTTCTGAGAAAATATAGTTTATTTATTTCAATTTTCATTAGTGAAACAATCCTCTATTTGACCGTAGATTTTGCCACATTTTAATTTATGTTACAAGATAGGAATATAATGTTTACAATTTATGTGTGAGGGGAAAATTTTGCATGTGTACTGAGTAAGCTGGAGGTCGAATCACACCTTGTTTTTATTGTTTCTAATTTCATCCTTATTGTATTGTGATTAATTTCAGTATTTTATCTTCATTTCTAAACTTCACTTTTTTTCTTATTCCAGATTTATTATTTAAAATTTTTGGGTTTTTTTTAAAAATTATTTAATTTTTTTATAACTTTCTGTTAATTTTTGTATCTTCATTGTTTTAAAATGTTTTTTTACTCTGATATTTCCAATTTAATTTTTTAAAAAATTTTTCATTGTGATGTTTTATATTTTTGCAGTTTTTATTTTTGTAGTGTTTATTTTTATTTTTAGAATTTCCGTTTCTGACTTATGTTTTGATTATTAATTTTACTATTATGTTTTTATGATTATATTTAATATGTTTATTTCTATTAGATTTTTTCCTTTTTTGTTTATTTTATTATTCATATTTCTATATTTCTGATATTGTTATTATTTTTATCTTTATTTTTAGTTTGATTTACATTACTATTTTTAGTGTCAAACCAACAAGACTGGAAGAGAGAGAATAATGTACAATTTTATACGTTTTTTATTTATTTCAGGAAAGGAGCTAGTTTGGAAAACTGTATAATTTGGATTTTATTATTCCTATGAAATTTTGATGCCGAAGCATGTCTAATGTATGCTTTATTGTATGATTTTCATGCACAATATTCATATATTTTTATTTATGATTTAGTAATGTCTGTCGTGTGCTTTTTGATCCATTATCTTTATATTTGCATTTTTAAACAATTTGATTAATTGCAGTCAGCATCGAAAGAAATTTATATTCCTAGTATGGATTGGGAACAGATTCATATATTAATACGGCCCTTTATAAGTTCGTTTCTTATCTGTAAACAGTTCTACTCTTCTAGCGACCTAGTACCATATCAGTATCCTGACAGGCACAACCAAGTACATACGTGGAACAGTTGTGTATTCCATTGCAAAACAGCTGCAAATAAAACATAGCTATTTATCGCTTGTAAGATACCCGCGGAGATGATGGTAGTTTGTGCATTTCTCTTTCTTTGTCTTTATTAAGGGGCGGCAACGTAAACTTCCAAGCTTCACTGATGAACCTGGAAAGTTGCATAATTCTAGTAATTGTAAGAGTAACACCGACTTCTTGTAGACATCACCAGCAAACACTGAGGAATGTCATTCGAAGATATAATGACGTAACTTATGACATCATTAACTTTGCCCCCTCTCGATGGATAATTGGCTATTCGTGAAAACGTCTCAACCTCTGGCAACAATGAAATACAACCAATACTCCTTGGTTACACTTTGTAGTAGTGGCAGTAGTAATAGCAGTAGTATGTAGGATTGATGCCATTAGGTCAAGTGCTAGAAACCTTGAAGAAAAGGGTTTCCACAAGTAATCCAAGAAAGTAACCAAGAAATTACTTTCTTTCACTATTTCTCAATTGAAAAATTATATGATTAAAAATCAATTAACAAAGCGAAGAAAACTTAACTTTGGCATTTGTCGTAACTCTTTTGATAATTTTCATAATATGACAGTGACGATCATTGAAATAAATAGAGCATATATTATATATATATATATATATATATATATATATATAATATATATATACATATATATATATATATATATATATATATATATATATATATATATATATATATATATAGATATAATATATATATATATATATATATAGATTATATATATATATATATATGTATATATATATATATGTATGTAGTACATATTATTTTTCTGCACCTTATGGAAGACTACAAATGACGAAAATTTGGTAGCCTTGGATGTCCGGGTGTATTCCTTACCCAAAAAAAGGGCCCTATTATTCATTTGGCTGTTCAAGCTTATGTAGGGTTTGCCACGGGCCTCCTTACTTCTAAACAATTGTGCAAGTCGAGTCACAAAAGCTGTCTTGCAACCACGGGGCAAAGACTTATCATAGCTGCCATTCATGAAGCCTTATCAAGGTACGAATATTCATTCAGAATTTCAGAGAGAGCTGTTTGTCGTCATCACCTTGTGGGAGGAGTCATATGTTTATGTCGTGTATAACTGAACCCATACATTAGAGTGTTCCGCCACTGGCTTCGACTGCTTTATTTTACTCTTATGAGTATACTTTTTTTCTAATGTAAGTAATAAAGAATGCTGCCGAAAATTTGGTAGGGATGTAAGTACACTATGGCTAAGTAGTATCTTTATCAAATGCACAGAAAAAAGTTATTCCGGATAAACAACTGGACAAAAGCTCTGAATCTCATAGTACGTTGGATTTAGATCCAATTAACACCCCCATTTCAGTGTGACTGTCATGGGGCACCCACCCTCCAATATGTCTGTCACTGATCGTTCTATGATAAGGGAGTCCACGGATATATTGTATACTAGTTTCATCTGGTATCTCATAACTAGATCTAGACCCAACATCTAACAAGCAATTAATGGTGCTTGTTAAGTAAGCCACCCGTATATTTTCGGCAGACGGTCAGTTTTACAGTTTACAAGGCTACTCCTAAATACCAGTAGGGGTTACAGTTGGTTATCTCGTTCGTTGCATCTCAATGGTCCGGGCTGCAGGACTATAGGGTTATGAGAGCGGATTGAAGGCCTATTTTGTCATAGTAATTCGTGCAATTGGGATCTTTTGAGGGAAACCCAAAGACAACGGCAGCCCACAGTATATTGCTTGATTATGCTGACGCTAATCGTGCAGTTTTGACGGCTGTGTACTAGAGACCAAGTCCATACAAGCCTCTTTATAGCAAAGCGAACAAAAGGCGTTACATAATAGGTGAGTGGAAAACTTACCTTACAAATTTTTATTGCCAAGGAAAGTAAAAATTCAAAACTCGATTTTCGTTATATTTAAAACAGTTAATTGACAATATTATACATTAACAAATAAACGTAAAAAGCCTGAGACTCGTCAAAAACAAAATATAGGAAATAAATCCACTTATATAAAAGAATCCGAGTGTAGTAAATATTCACCTCATGAAGAAGAGGAGCACAGAAAAGTTAACACAGATGAAACTTGTAGATATTCTCGAAGCAAAACAAAAGCAGGTTGTTTCATTGAGACTTAGGTCTGTAGTTTCGTGAACTAATCACAAAATTATACGAATAATCATTTGTATTCTCTTATGAACATCGACACTAATATTGTCTGGGAGCAACAGTTACCAACTTAGCCATTTCAAGCCTTCTTAAACCCTCATTCTTGATTCATAGGCACAATTAATTAATTTATTTGTTGCACCATTTTGGGGAAAACCTGGTGACTTTTGTTCAAGGGGTTGTTGTCCTTCGCCAAATTTATGTAGACTTTATTTATATAAAGTTGACCACTTTTGCTTGTGAATCGTTTTTACAAGTCAACTTCGAAAAGTCAAATTTCGACACTACTGTTTAATACTATGCCGAAGTATCTTGAATCTAGCCACTTGCTTCTTTACAGCAAGTGAAATCACGAGAAAATATTAACATTTCGCGATTCCTTTCTAGATGAATTAGTTAAAATTTTGTAGTGTAGACTTGTTCTATATGCATGTGTGTGTGTGTGTGTTTTGCATGTATGTATGTGTATATGTTTCCACAGAATCCCTCTGAAAGTTTTAAATTGTCGAGTTAATGTTGTCTATTATTTTCTCCGTTATTTTTTTCATTCTTCATCTTCTACCACTTAGTTTATCGCTCGCCTTTAATTCCTTATATTTAAAATGCTTGACAAATGATCGCGTCTGGCACAGAGAAAGCCGTCCTTTGGTGGTGTTGACTGAGGATGCGCATAGTGGGAGAATCGGGTGACCAAAGAAGAAGCAAACAACTACTACTCATTTATGACAGCGGAAAGAAACGAATGTAAGTCAATAAACATTGAAAACATCTCATTTTAAGCTGCACTCCAGTACCGTTGGGAAACGACGCAGTCTTTTCAAGAAAGCCTCTGGTTACAAATGTACGATTCTTCCACGAGATCTGAACAGCAGAAGGTCGGAAGTCGTTTCCGGGTCTTTAACAAAAATAGATCAAGTGCAGTTTTCGACAGAGGATCTTGTGCCCAGCACTTGCCTCGTGTGTGCGACATTTTGGGTGAAAAGGTTAAAGCTGTAAACTTTTTCCTCTTTTGCACACCAGTAGGCCGTCTTATGGCGATGTTACACAATATGTCAATATTGTCCTTGAGTTATGATGACAAAGATGTGATATCACAGGTGATCGAAATTGCCCCCTTTTACGGCCCAGATCTCGTTCAACTGATAATTTTGCACGAGAAGAATGAAGGATTAAGTGTCCTGCGAGTAGATAATAAGAAGCGTGAGGCGACGGAGAGTGAAGTTCCTGAGACAACCACGCCAGATGCTTTCACCTTTCACTCAGCTGCATAAGAAATGTTGGCTTTATATCCATTGCCATCAGCAGTATATCTGAAAACCAGCAAACCAAAAATATGTACAATTAATATCACTACCTTCTCTAATCCTATTTCCAATACTGTCATTGTTGACACACTATGAACACTAATTAGGTCTATCATAAGACGAAAGTCATGTTTTCATGCTTATTTCTCGGGTTTCACTGTTGCTGAAAAACATCACCAAAAATATTCTCATGTTCCCTTGATCTGAGCTCCCTAATGTCAAGCTTTGTGAAGATGAAAAATATGAAACCTCCAGTTTTGACAATTTTCTATGATATCTATGAAATCATTCTTAAATTAAATAAGACCTTATGTTAACTTGAGGAACATTATGCAAATTACTTACTACCACCACACAAAGCTTCTTCTTAAAAACAGATGCATTCACCCTCTGGAGGACAGCAATAATCCAAAATTACCTTCGATTACTCCAAAATATAGTGGAAATGAATTATATAAAGGAAAATCAGACTAGCCGCCTCTTCAGTTTGTAACTTCCACTGCATTTGTAGGGCTCTGAAACCTTTTATATATGAGGATGAGAGAATGGGGGAGTTATACAATCTGGGGCTCTCTGATTCTACCATGTCACGAAGAACTGCAACAATATTAATGAGACTTCCAAGATATGAGAATAAAGGTGTACTACATAAATATGAAGACGTTGAACACCTGAGGAAATACACATGAACTTGATTTACTTTATAAAGATCAGTAAAGCCATAAGTGGAAATTTTGGCTTGAGAAACCCTCTATATTTTCTATTAGAAGATAATCAGATGTGTAAAGTGGGTAGGATAGGAGATCACATGCTGATCTCGCCAAATAAGAAATATACTGATTATTAGATAAATCCGCGAGATTCTACGTACTTTAGAAAGTGAGCACAGAGGAGAGCGCCAAAGCCTGTAAGTATTAGTAAAACAAAAGAAACAGACAGATTAAGTAGATCCGTTATATTCTGGGAAAGAGTTCACATCTGTTACATCCAAGATAAAGGAAAGATACCAATGTTTATGAAGATTAGAAATTGATGGCAAAATAAAGGGGCAAAGTCCTTGAATGCCCTCAGGCTTTTTGTCCTCTTTAAAAGTTTTAAAAGTTTCATAGGTGGAGGACTGTTAGAGTGGCACTATGATCAGCTGCATTGGGGTAACCTAAGAATGATTCATTGGAAAACAAGGAGCTAAAAAATATAATTGTTCTTGAAAGAGAGACAGCATTAATATCATAAGGTGACAGAAAGGGGAAAATTCTGATTTGCATAACTTTTTGAAGATGGTTTTAGCTAATCAGGAAAGGGGACACGAGGAACTGAAGCTATTTAACATCATTTCACTATTTATTCATTATTTCCATATAATTCAGTCTTGGAGTCATTTTTAGGCTTTGAATGTACCACACGCCAGAACGGAATAAATAACTAAGAGCAAACAGTCAAATTAAGGTATGTATGGAGAAAAGTTATGACAGGAAAATGGATCTATACCTCTAACCCTCAACCATCCTCTTAATGAAATGGGTTATTACAAGACTATGGCCTTGAGAACAAAAGCAGTAATAATAGGTGCACATCTCCGACTTAGGGAAGAATCAAGAATAAAAACGCATAAATTCGTCCAAATGAGCTCAGTGCGAGTACCATAGGTGCCAGTAACTGAGGGAAGGTGTAGAAGTAGGGGACTACATAAAACTGTTCATTGAGGGGCCCAAAGAAATGAAATATAACAGAAATAGTGCTCAGAATTAGAAGCAGAAAGGTCAGGAGCAATGGTTTTCGGCCATGTCAATTTTGTCAATGAATGTATGCTGTTAATAATACGTTCCAGATTGACTGACCAAGGGACTTTTATTAACCAGCTGTGCAGCTTCGATAGATATGTTTTTGGTGTAACGACTTTGCTCTAAAAATGGCGCATTTTGATAACGATGGTTAATGAAGGATTTATTTAATCCTGACATACCTAAAGGAATTGTTGCTAGGATCTAGTAAAAACAAGGCACAAATCATAGCACATTGATTTTTATGCAACTTCCTCTCTGAGATCCCAGGAGAAAGTGTCATTGTACTACATTCAAGCAAACCGAGCATTCGTTGCAAAATGGCAGTGGTTGCCTGACTATTAACAACACATGCGCCTTACATCATACACACGTGGCCAATATTGAGCCTGGAAAGGTCAACTTCCATATCAATAGCAAATTTTTTACACAATCATGGAAGAGATATTGTGGTATTGACGATAAATTTTTGGTTGCTTTCTACCAAACTCCATCACTTGGTTTGTCAAACATCTCCAATGTATTTCTTTATTCTTGAGAAGGTAAACTTGAATGGAAAAGAAATCTTTCTCTACACATCGTTGATTGACAGGCCCCTTGCTAAATTACTTACAGTGGAGTTTCATTTCATACTAAAGCTGGAATTGCCCTCAGTACAAATTAACATAGTTTAAGGTAACAAAATGCCTCATGAGAGGTTGAAATCTTTTCATTAGAGACTAATACCAAAATAGTGTATATTCGTGTAAAAAAGAGTGAGAACATGTTGTATGGAGAGCTAGTGCACTCAACACGTTCAAAAACCAGCTTCAAATGCAAAGCCAGTCTCAAATATGGAGCTATGGCCATATGCATTGTCGTACGTTGTAAAATACACAAGTCGCACTTTCCAGGTTTAAGCCTCTTCAGCTTATTCATTATTTTAGCTCCATGATGTGAGAAAAAGTTTGGTTTTATTTGTAGATTTACCTTGGGCTCTTAGATATCTGTACCTTTATGCTCGATATGTAGTGTAAAAAATATACTGTACACTGAAACAAGTTTTTTACTTGTTTCGCCTTATTTCTGTACACCGACACAGTGCGAAAGCTTTTCTATACCACAAGTAAGTATTATGACTATTACTTACCTCACTGTCTGAATACGACCATCTGGAAGGAGGACATGGTACAAGCCGTCTGTTTTGCCAAGTAACCGCTTTTCCCTGTGGCCATAGTCAAGAAGGCTTCCAGGTTGGGACACTGTCCAAGAGAACTCGTAGTCCTTTTGCTGTTATAAAAAGAAAGAAAGAAAGAAAAAAGGTACATTGAGAGACGATCCAGGTGACATAATGTGCGGTCAACTACAAAAAACACTCGTTCATTATTTACAAAGTGAACACGCGTTAGTCTGTTCAAAAAGAAAGTTTTCCTTACTATTGAAATAAACGAACTGACCATTTATGACTAGCAATGTTCCATTTCTTTGCAAAGAAGAATACAACTTTTCTTTCAGACTCAGAATCATGTCTTCAAAACCAAACGTAATCATTATTATTGTAAGCACAATTGAAAGATAAAAAAACAGATAGGAAATTTGTCTATTGAATCCTTTACACCTATAATTATATACATCATAAGCACTTTACTTTAGGCCAGGGCGTCTTCTCCCTGATTACCAGGTGTTGAGGGGCTGCTCTGCTCACCTTTTACCTTTACCATTTATTTCTTTCCTATCCAACACATTTCAGAATCTTGGAACAAATCTGTTGTGTCTGTCAGTCCTTCGGTGGTGGGTTCATTAGTCTTAAGGAAGGTTCGATGATGTGTTCGTTTTGCAGAATTGTGTACAGCAGAAACTGGCGATCCTTACGACACGGTCGTTATGTACATCCTTTCTCATGTATAAATTCATCTATTAAAATGCAATTTTTCGAAAATGAAAAGACTGATGGCTTTCTAATAAACTTACTCTTTGTCGGAGTATTGAATCTCCCAATCTTACTGAAAAGACCTAAAACAAGGCGGTAGTAACAGCTTAGAATAGCTTTCATTTATTCGTCTGCCAGCCATATGGAAAAGCATTTAAGGAGCCATGTGTGACATTTTAGAAAAAGCAGTAAATATTAAGGAAGTGTTTGGCCAAAACAATAAAGCATTAAAATTTGCTGCAAGGGAAATATGGATACGTCAAATGACTGTCAATGCTCTTAAAACTGCCTAATTACATATGAACCAGGATGGCATCATGTCATGGGGTTGTATCTCAGGTACAAAATGCAAATGTGGAAATTTACTGGTGAATTTAATATGGGTCACAAAATGCATTGAACTTAAGATATGATAATGTCTCAAACTTACAACGACTATTAAAGTGAATGTAAATTTTGTTGATAGTAGTATGTTCTATAGCGTAAATGTTTCCTGACACTGTTCAGGTAAAGTATTGTTTTCATATAATCTGATTTGTAAGAGTACTCATATCATTCATTATTGTTTTTCTACTGACGTGTTTCAGATTTTTCTTAATGAATATGGGTGTGGGATGGAGGTGAGCAAGCATGAATGTTCTGGAATCGTCTATACCAATCACCGGTGGCTGCTGGCATGTGGTTCCGTATTGCTGCTTCCTGTACGAATAATGCAAAATTGCTGTTGCAATGAAAAAAATAAGACATCATCCTGCATAAACACGCTGTCTTGCGAAGCTTTTGAGTAAGAAAATTGGCCGAAAAACAGTCTGGATAATGTTGTTAATATGTATAAATCTCCGAGTCTGAATCATTAAGGTAAAGATCAGTTATCAGCAATCGCTATGATGCAGATCCTGTTGCCTTATTCCCTGAAAATCTCTCTGTCCGGTCGTCTATTTATTTCCGTGGCTACGCTGGTTTACAGAAGACTGCTACGATATATCATCTGCATTTCATAGCATCACAGCATTGACTCCAAAATGATGAAACATTCGAGGCAGGAAACTAAGGCAAGCTGCCACCTGAAATTGACAATCCTAAGATATTTCAGACCAAAAGTATAACACGACTCTTCCTACATACACACACACACACACACACACACACACACACAGACACACACACACACACACACACACACACACATATATATATATATATATATATACATATATATATATATATATATATATCAATAATATATAATTATATATATATTAATATATATTATTATATTATATATTTTATATATATATATATATATTCATAGTGCTGGGCCCGGGTGTATGATTTTTATTTTGAGGAAATCTAGAAAAGACTAACCACACTTTACATTACTCTTACTAATACTTAATTTTCTAAACTATTCCCTACCATGGTTAGCTACCTAACTACCCTCCTTTTCTTTCACCCATCTTACCTATCAGCTTGAAAAAAAAAAAAAAAAAAAAAAAAAAACACGACTTCTTTCTCACAGTTATCCCAACATTAAGGGGTCGGTTACCCGATGCGCCTTCTCCACTGCCTTCTATCAAAGGCGTCATCCTCCATCAACGTCAGGCATTTTTATTGTTTGGCAAAGGGATTTTTACGACCGCATGCCCTTGCATTCATCAACACCAGTTATTGGCGGTGGGCCTCGCCTTTGTTATTGGCAGTGGGCATAGCCTTTTACTAAAAAAGAAGACTGCAAGGCAGCAGTTTCCACAGTTATTGGCAGTGGGCATAGCCTTTTACTAAAAAGTAAGACTGCAAAGTAGCAGCTGTCTTTTTAGTTGCCTTTCACGACATGCAGGACCTACGGCGGTAGAATTCGTACACCCCTACCACAGGGTCAAGAAATCTAGAAAGGACTGGCTCTACTCAAATGCCTTTTGGAAATGACAAAACTGATTAGGGATGGCCTGCAACAATGATCAGAAAATAGAATGAATACCTTAATAGAAACTTCTGAGATTACTTACAAAAGGACTGAAGGTAAATGTAATATGTCCACTTACAAATATAATTCTATAAGGTAATCAGAAGAATAAAATTACAGGGGCGCTGACTGGCTCCGTGGCACTGAAACAAAATCTAGGTCGTTATCTTAAGGCTGGTGTCTGAATGTGACAAGGGTATGACATCAATAAAATGACATTTACACGTTTTGGTCTACGAGACTTTGTTAACGAAACAATAGAACAAAAGCCAAGTCAAAGATATACCATGGATTTCAAAAACATCACAGCAACATGGTATTGCTTTACTCTAAGTTTTACATGAATTAGTTTCTTTATTTCTTTCAATTTCCCTTATGTATTTGAATTCTCCCTCGTGTTTCGAAGTTTTCCCTCATGATTGTAAGTTATATATATATTATATATATATATATATAGATATATATATATATATATGTGTGTGTGTGTGTGTGTGTGTGTGTGGTGTGTGTGTGTGTGTGTGTGTGTGTGTGTGTTCCAGATAACTGGTTATTACACTTACCAAGAATAGAATTCAAAACTTACCCCACTACAGCCAGAGACCTGAAGTCTCATAACAAATAAAATACGACTGAGTACTGTAAAGGTAACAGTGATCCCTTGGAAAGCTTATGAACCATGTGATATATCATAATAGACTAAAGTTTATCAAAACAATTGTGATGTATTCATATGGGCTAAAGTTGATTAAAGGGCATCACTCCATCAAACAACTGTAACGGTCTCCCCAATCTCGAGTCACTTCAGCAAAACTGAAGGAATAAAACCAATCACTATGTTAGTACTACCACTGGTGGTTAATAACTGACAAGCTACTGTAAAACTTTAAATACAAAATTTTATTAATTCAAAATTCATAATCAAAATTCACAATCTTACTTTGAAGAAAAATTATTGTTACTTTAAAACACAAACACTTATTTCTTGAATTAAGTAAACAAAAGTTACATTTTCAAGGAACACTAAAATGTGAAAGAAATTAAGTAAACTAAAGTTAAATTACCTCAATACAAAATGTGAAACAAAATTAAACATCTTGAAAAACTAAGAGATTGTTAGCACATAAAATATACAAAAATATTAAATTGAAAAGAATTAAGCAATTAATTCAACCGACACTAAGAACACAAGTGCACCAAAATGAAAATAAAATGTAAAATGTAAACTCACCTGGAATGTGTAAATGTAAATTCACTTAAGTATTAAGTCAGGACTAAACTGTAAAAATGATACAATACCTGTAAACTGCAGTTATGGCCGTTACCAAAAGATGCCTTCCACAAGCTTATACAAATTTTCACAAGATTATAAAATAGCTGCAGCCGCTTTTAACTGAACACTTTCCTGACAGGCGTCGTTACGATAAACACGCTGTTATAATGTCTACAGCTTTCACAATCAATTATAGAGTGACCAATATAAAAACAATTTATGATACTTGAAAGAATTTCTACTAAAAATGAGAGAGAGAGAGAGAGAGAGAGAGAGAGAGAGAGAGAGAGAGAGAGAGAGAGAGAGAGAGTGGTAGCAGTTTAGACCTCCTATTCACAGATGTTCCAGCTATTCTCAGGTCCAAGGTCTGCGAATATAAAGGCTTCTGATCATTATTTCATTGATATATACATATCTGTCAATAAGCATATTCCTAATGCCACCACTGGAAAGACAATCCGGCTGAAATCTAGATCCAATTTGGATTACATTACTAAATCTTGTCAAATACTTCAGATGCCATATAGAATATATGTATATATATATATATATATATATATATATATATATATATATATATATATATATATATATATTATTTATATACACATTATAAACATGATTCTTATCACATCACCGTGATTCATATATACACATTAAGATACAAATGTCCTTTAATATCCAAATTGCTCTACCTCGGAATTATTATATTTTCATATATGTTAACCGAAGGGTGAATTTATTCTTAGTTGATAATAATTTCGTCCTCTCGTGGATTCAAACCAGCAGACACACACACACACACACACACAGTGTATTCCCAGTTGGATCTAGATTTCAGCTGGATCATTTTTCCGGTGGTGGCATTAGGAATATGCTTATTGACAGATATGTCCATATCAATGGCATAATGATCAGAAGCCTATATATTCGCAAACCTTTTGTGTCAGGCTTCTTCAGTTGTTCATAGTAGATTGTTTGAAATTGTTTGAAACAATCTTTTTCAGGTAGTTTAACTGCAATCCTTTGCTTTGTGTGGGGAGGTGAGGCGACGTTCGTCTCTCCGTTTTTTTTTTTCAGATTCGGTCAGGTTTTGGACAGCAGAGTGACCAGTTCTCAGTTGAGGACACAGCAGCAGCAGATGTTGACTGCCAAGGAGCACGTCAGTCCCATTTGGAATATCACCTTGTGAATGGTGATGGATTTGATGCGGCAGGAGTTGGTTGTCTGTTTACTGCTGAAGAGCAGGTCAATTCAGTGCCTGAGGATGAAGGGGTGGCTAAACCATAGTCCCCTGTCCAGAAGAAGTAATTTTCTGCGGCAGCTAGGAAGCTGTCGCATCGATGTTGTGGTGTTTGATGGTCATAGTGGAGGATCTTCGATTGTTGTTCAGCTATTGTGGTAGATCTTGCTAATAACTTCGTGGCGGAATTTTCTTTGGAATTTGCAGTTTCCTAAAGTACTTTGGTTGCTTATTAACAATTTACCATTAGCTTTTGGCAGTCAGCTGTAATTAACCTGTAATTTACCTATGGTAAGAGGGACCTGTTGGGAATGCAGGGTTTTCGGTGGGGAGACCACAGGGAGAATTATTACCCAGAACTCTATCCTACAGTAAGGAGGACGGATGGAAAGCGGGGTTATGGGTGGGGTAAATCACTTGGGAAAAAGTTGTAACGTGTTATTGTATTATTTCTTGTTCTATATGACCTTTGGAACACGAAATACAAGCTACAATAGATGACGAATAAACCGAAAATGTAGCTGTTTCACAGTCAAATTTCAGCTACTACTACTACTACTATACCGAATGCTACGGTGCATGCCCCATGTTGTAGGGGAACTTTTGGTTCACACACCGACTTCTAAGTGAGGGAAATAGTGGTTTTTTTGGGGGGGATAGACCAATGAACACATATCCAACCAATCATGTTACAATCTTTAAAATTGCGGATAAGGCGCAAAGCGTAGTTTTGCCACATCCTTAAACATTGCTAACCTCCTGTAAACGCTGTGGCGAGTGCATGCAGTGCATTATTTCCTTCTTGCCAGTACAAATTTTCTTGCCAAGAATCTTTAAAGTTGTGGATAAGGCGTGAAGCACTGTTCCGCCACCCCACCATTCTTTCCACTAATCACCGGCCTGGTCACCCACCCAATGGCCAGTACAGCTAAGTTAATTTCGTTTTTTTACATTAGTTAAGTAAGAGTTACAGTCCAGGTAACAATGCAGTCTTTTTATTCTTAAAGTAGCCGAATTTTCCCCATTGAATGTGATTAAAGGTGTGTTAATTAACGTGATTTCAGTTTATATCATTGCAATAATTACATCAAAATATTTGCATTATACCGTCGCTGCGCAATTTTCATTAAGAACATTAGGGTTTTGCCTACCCCATGTGAGGAATGAATGAAGAAGGCTCGTGTGTTCACTGCTTAAGGTAAGTGCTTTTGTGATTTACAGTCATTGTTCAAACCGTATTCTTGGTGAGGTCATTATAAGTGATGTCTCCACGACTGCTTTTATCTTGGAAATTAATTTTTCCTACCGTTTTAGTGCTTTTGATGTAGAGGGAGTCTTTGTTGATCAATTGTTATTTATGTCTAGGTCTCTCTACCTAAACCCTCACCCCTTCTTTACCAACTCATACCTTCTACCCTGCCCGCCCAGCAGATACCCCACTTTCCCTCAGCTTCTTTCCATGGAAACATGGAAAGAAGCGTTTGCATATCTGTCATCCTCTACCAGAACACAAACATGGCCGTTTTGTTAACGTGAGTTCCACACCCAAAACCCTAAATTCCCAAAGTCCCCCATCATTGTTCGGTAGAGATAGGAGGTAAATAACAGTTGACCCCCAAAAGATTAATACTGCTTCTTCATCATAAGCACTAAATGTGCATGAAAAATAGATTTCCAAGGAAAAAGCAGGCTCGGAGTCATTAGCTAGAATTACTGCTACTGTTATTATTTGTTATCCACTTGAGGATGAGCATGTGTATTGCTCCGTTTATTTATGGTGGAACATTATTATAAGCGGTTTAGACAGTGTTAGGCTCCCTGTTATAATTTTTGTTATGAGTACCACATAATTGTTGAGAAAATGGCTCTTTTCATTTGTGAGGAATTATTATTATCATTTCTATTATTATATATGAATTTAACAAGTGTCAGAAGGATGCTTGTCACGAATATATATATATATATATATATATATATATATATATATATATATATATATACATATTTATATACATATATATATATATATATATATATATATATGTATATATATATATATATATATATATATATATATATATCTTGTAAGATTTTTGCTTCTGGTGAGCTTAAGTTTAATAATGAACAGGACAGCAAGAAGACTGGAGATAATTTTTCTTTTATTTTCAACAACGTTTCGGATATCCTTTCCCATCTTCAGGGCTATAAATAGAATTAATTTTTATAATGTTAAAAGGTATGCTAAATTAAAATGATAATTACATGAAATCGAGTTTTGTAATACAATAGTCATTAAGCTTAAAGTAAAATAAAGCAAAGTGACTTTAAGCTAAAAGTAAATTAAAACACTACAAAGAATTTTTGGCCAAAAGGAACCGTTCAAACTCATGTAAAACTAACATTTTGTATAATAATTTCAAAATACTCTGTCAAACTACTGATTGTTTTTCACTCCTTAAACAACCAAACTACCTTCACGCCATTACATATTGCCTAACTGCCTATTACATTCTCCCTCTCTCTCTCTCTCTCTCTCTCTCTCTCTCTCTCTCTCTCTCTCTGCTTATTCCTCTAACACTGCCTTTTGGCTATACTCTTCTCAGTTAACAACCAAACCTCTTAACAGTGAGTCCAACTAAATGCTTTTCTTGTTTATTTTTTTCAATATTTATTTATTTAATTATGGTGTTGCGTTTTTATCTGTTATTTCACTGAGATATGCAGTGCTTTAATTTACTTTTAGCTTAAAGTTGCTTTGTAGATTTCTTATAATTATCAGCTTAATTTAGCATACTTTTTAATATTGTAAAAGTTAATTCTCTTTATTGTCATGAAGATGGGAAAGGATTCCCGAAACGTTGGTGTAAATAAAAAGAAGAAATGATCTCCAGTCTTCCCGCTGTCCTGGTCATTATATATATATATATATATATATATATATATATATATATATACATATATATATATATATATATATATATATATATATATATATGTATACATATATATATATATAATATATATATATATATATATATATGTATATATATATATCTATATATATATATATACATGCATATATATAAATATATATGCATGTATGTGTGTGTATGTATGTATGTATAATATATGTATATATATATATCATATATATATGCATATATACACATATATGTATATATACACACACACACATATATATATATATGTATATATACATATGTATATATATGTATATGTATATATGCATATATATATAAATGTATATATATATATATATATGTATATATATATATATATATATATATATATATGTAATATATATATATATATATATATATATTTATTTATTTATTTATATATGCTTAAAAAATCACTGTAGATGCACGTGACTTCATAAATAAGCGAATCCCACAGGAAAATGATAGTCAGAAATCCAAGCGCTTTCGTCTTTACTCAGACATTGTCAAGGAGTTAATGAAGTACAATTGGAGAGAAAGGTCTCAGGTACAAAACAAGATCAAGAATACTAGGCGGTTAATTGTCAAAAGGTTAAAATTAAAAGAGATAATCCAGGATTATCGGATATCACACGGTCACAAAGCTAACCGAAATTACAAAGTACCTTTACAGTCCAAAACGTGTAAAAACTGAATATATTAATTTTGTTTCTTATTTTTATCTACAATTTTTTTCATAATGAAAGCATCAAGTTTAAATAAACCAAGACTTAAATTTAGAACATTTCTATTATTTGACTTAATGAAACGAGATTTCAATTGATATTCCTATTAACTGTGTCATTACATGGGATTAAGAAACATGTGGAAGAGAAATTGTTGTAACCTCTTTAGATTCTAATAAA
>NC_061089.1:2082621-2095448 GCF_015104395.2 Macrobrachium nipponense | reverse complement strand
TTTAGATTCTAATAAATATACTAAAAGGAAAACAATTTATTTCAACGCCGAACAAACTACTATCCATTTCAGACCCAATGTGGCATCGTTTATCGGGAACATCTTCAGACAGAGATGACATTCTAACACAATGTTTACAGCAATCTCCCGCAATTTACCATTTTATAGGAATTAGTCAAATTTATATACTTTAGGAGTTTACTCTTATGATTTTAATTTGTAGTTAGTCAGAACCAAAACACCTGAGCAAGGTTCGGTTAAATCGACTTACTGCCCCTCCCATTCATCATTTCCCTCCTTCCCCACCAATAAGCTTCCCCCCTCGCACACCCATCCCTATCACACCTCTCGCCCCTCCTACCCCTCCAATTCTTCGGCTCTCTCTCTCTCTCTCTCTCTCTCTCTCTCTCTCTCTCTCTCTCTCTCTCTCTCTCTTAATTTTGTTTAATAGCTGAAGAATAGTAATGTTTAGTGAAATTATAGCAATAATAATATCATGATAACTATTATCAAACCCAATTGTTCCTAAGTAATCGTTTTTTTCCCTAATCTGCTTTACATTTGGGAAGGTGGCTTCGGCGAGCCATGAAGCTTGAGGAGGATTATTGGTCCTCTGACAATATCCACAAGTGGTAACCGTCATTGTCGCTTTTGACTGCGATGGTGAGCATAAGCTTTTCCTTGACAGCGACGATGATTGGAATTAAATCTATGAATTCTTGTGTGTATCATTATTTCTTAATTCTATAACTAATATTAATTATTTTAAAATCTTACTGACACCGTCTCATTGTAGAATGATTATGCCCATTGCCCAATCTATCTCATCACATTATACAACGGTTGAACACAGTACTACAGAATCTAGTAAAAAAAAATATTAATTTTCCACGACAATTCTTAGGCAACACAGTAGAATCAGTTTGAATATCATAGTGGAGCTCATTAGCAAAAACCACTCAACTCAATGTTGGGATGCACACATTTGAGTTGTAATGCGGCAAAATAATCGATATAATAATGTACAGTGTACGAGAGAGAAAAGGAGGCGGTGGGAGAATTGGAAGGGGAAGAGGAGGATGTGGGAAGGGGGGAGAGGCGTGATTGAAGGATGGGTTTGTGAGGGGGATGTTGGGAGCTTGTTGGTATGGGAAGGGGGAAACCTATCCGAACCTGTGCTCAGGTGTTAGGGTTCTGACTGACTACAACTTAAAATCATAGGAGTAAACTCCTATGCTCAAGTATATAAATTTGACTGACTCCAATAACATTATAAATCATGGCGGGGTGTCGTAAACATCGTGTTAGAATGTTATCACCGACCGACTAAAAGCCTTGACGATATTACCGAAAAACGATGCCACATCGGGTCTGAAATGGATAGTAAACTGCTTTAAGAAAGAGGCTAGTGATAACTTCTTTCGCCATGAGCAGACTCCACAGCCCAGCAGACATTCTTGGAAAAGGTCCAGAAATTATCTCAGGGCCTGCAAGACTGGAAACCCTTTACAGGAAGACAGTGCAGTTTTGTTTGCAATAGACTCAGAAGATGTAGCTATCCTCACCTAGCTGAGCTTGTTCATACTCACTTATAGAAAGGAAAGTCCCAGTACAAGGAATTCGTGAAAGGCTCGGCTGGTAACCCAACCTCATTCTATAAGCCCATCAGGAAGAAAGGCTTGACTTCTTCTCTGACAATAAGCCTGTTACAGAACCATCAAATCAGAAAACAGCTGAAAGAAGAATGTCAGTTTTTCTCTAATCTATCCATTTCCTGTCAAAGTAGGGAAAACGACCTGTAGGGATTCTTTAAGCACGAGAATCAGTTGTTCCCTGTATCTTTCAATGAGGGTGGAAGTCCCACCTCACCTTCGTACTTAAGAAACACATCTCACTTCTGGACCAAAAGCCAGAGGCAGACGGCATCATCATTGATGGTCCATGCACTGCCATCCAAAAGATCTAAGACTTTTCCAGACTATGCCGCCCTCGACTTTCTGCTAAGAATTAGTGACTAGGCTAATGTGTACAAGTGAACATATATTGTCTTTGATGTGTATAGTTCATCAAGTCTGAAAACAGACACAATGTCCAAAAGGGAACATGCGGGAAAATTACCCTTGTGAAAGAAAAGAACACCATTCTCTCAAACTGGTAAAACTTGTTGAGGCACAATGACAACAAGTCAGAGCTGTTCCACTTACTGGCAGACAAGATTGATCAGATGCCTGCAACAAACTTGGTTATTGTGAACTGGACAAATGTTCTCATGAATCAGACAGCTGCATCTTTGTCCATGCCAGATATGCTGTAGGACAAGGGAGCAAGTCTATTATGGTCAAAACCAATGACATAGATGTCCTTGTCATTGACCCGAGTGTGTTCCCAACTTTGCAAAGTCTGGGTCTACAGCAGCTGTGGCATGCATTTGTCCAAGGACAGAGCCTTCGATGGATTGGCTTTCACAACCTGTACAACAATGTTAGTTAAGAGAAGGCCAAAGGCATGCTGTTCTTCTGTGCATTCACAGGTTGTGATGTGGTCTCACCCATGGCAGACATGGGAAATTTTTCCAGAGGCCACTCCAGTTTTTTTCCAAACTCTGCAAGTACCTACCAACCATCAAAGATGGTGATTTGAAGATTCTGGAGAAGATTATGGTCCTCATGTATGATAGGTCAAGCACTGTTGACAATGTAGATGAAGCCAGAAAGGAGACTCGATGAAGCCATCCCTTCAACCAGAGCAGCATGGGGCCAAGCAATTCTGCACCAGCCAGGAGCACAGAGTCCAGCTGACTGGGATTGGGAAAAGATGGGAGAAGACTGGAAAGTCTTCTGGACAGCCAACTCCCCCATTGCAAAGAGTTGTGAACAGCTTACAAAATGTGGCTACCAGTCAGGTTGTTGTGGTAGGTGTAAATGCTACAGGCTTGGGCTTATATGCACAGCTTTGTGTAGCTGCAAATGCAAATGTGAGGTGTAACTATAATGTTGCAAATGATGCTTCAGATGCATCTGAATGAGAATTTTGTCACACTAAAGGCTGATGCCATGCACCTTTAAAATCTTGCATTCATTCCAGGCTTAAAAACAGATATTGGGACAGTGCTCGAACATAGATAAAATCCTTTATCATAATTCATATAGTCTTGTGCTTGTATACTTTTCAGTAGCATTATGGGATCCCTTTCCAAGATGTAATATTGATAATAGCCCGATAGAAATGCTATAAACAAATTCTCTGGCCTCATAAATGTACGCATAGCAATAAATTTCATGTCTATCTTTTTTGGTTGCAGAGTTATCAAGCAAAACGTTTCATGGCAGCCATTTCGTATACCATCTTTATCACAATGGTAACTATAGTAGATGGAGCTGTGGTGATATCTTCAAATAACTTTTATATCCAGGAAGACATTATCTGAATAATGACTGATGTGTTTATTTCAACAATGGTTTACTCAAAGTGTCAGAAATCGAAACAACTAGCGGCCATCTTGAAAAGTGGCGGCCATATTGAAATTTTGTATGGACACCAAGATTTTTCAAAATAGGGGGTTAAAATGAGCACTTATGCTAAATTTCATGCTTGTATCACAAACTGAAGTATATTCTTCTACTTATCTGCTGCATTAACTAGTGATAGGCGCCACCCATTGACAGTTGGATGTTCTGCAAGGCGAGTTCTTATTTTGAATCCTATATTGAATGAACAGTTGCCTAATTTTGGTGGGATGATGGATCAACAGTAGTCTCATTTTTTTGGATGATGAATCAATCATTGCCTTTTGTTTTGGATGAGTCAACAATAGTCCATTTTTCCGTATGTCGATCCAGCACTGCCATTTTTTTTTCTTTTTGTATGTTGAAACTTGAATCAGCAATGTACTACGTATTTTTGGAGGATGAATCAGCAACGTCAACAATATCCTAGATTTTTAAAAACGTTGTTGAGATCATGGCGTTTTATAACAGATATCGGACCGCAAGCACTCAATGCTTCAGAACTTTCTAAAAATGAAGAAACAGGTTCTCACACTACTACAGTTTTATGGCTTACGAGTCAGCTCCATATACATTTCCCCATTCCGAATATTTAAAAAAAAAAAAAAAAAAAAAAAAAAAAAGGTCACGGCTGTGGCTATCACGAGTATCGTGTAATTTGTGTTATGGAGCAAGATATTACAAAGTTTAATGCGATTACATACGAATGATCGTTTCCTTACATCGACTGCCCTTTTGTGAATCACATTTGGGAAAATCCGAATGTTCCTTTTCCGAGATTTATGCACCCCAATCCTTTTAGTACCCCACTTTTTAGACCGATTTTGCGAAAAATTGAGTTATGTATGTGTCGGCAGTGAATCATAATTTAGAAAACTTTGGAGAGATCAGAGGAAAATTTGGTAAACAATCGTAAAATTTGCTAACAAGTAGAAGCTGGAACAAGCAAACAAAAAAGCCAACGGACGTTACAGAACAACGATATTTGTGACATTAAATCCCTCTAATGTGGCTGCAAAGAAATTTAAGAGAATAACAGTTTGATAAACGAAGTCATGTGTTAAAAATAGAACATAATATGAGAAAATAATGTCAACATCGGAAATTCTACTGTGTATTTGTGAACTGAGTAAATGCCGAGCGTATAAAAAAAGCGATAGGAAATGTTAGGCTAAAATGTGACAAAGCCTTCCATTACGTTAAGAAAATGATAGGGTTTACGTGACGTGATACCGAAAAGTATAGATCTGCGTTTCCAAGGAGAGGAATCAGAGGATGAAGAAACTCTTCGCTCAGTCACAGATGATGAACAAAATAACGTTATGGGTAAATGGTAAAGTAATTACTAAAAGTTTCTGGGAGAGAGAGAGAGAGAAAAAAAATGAAGCGAAGCATTGTTATCGAGAGATCGTTCTTCCTTTCAGTAGGAGGCGCATTACTCAACACGTCTACTAAGGCCAACCAATATTCAATTCCCCGTGCAGTGGAAGCACCTGCACATGGCCATATCAAGTAATTCACTTTTATACAGACATACTATACGACACCATTATATGTGTTATATAACACCATATATAATGTGTGTGTGTTTGTCGTGTTAGACAACCGGTGTGCAATGAATTAGTACACGATCTAGGTACATCATTACTAAAATCTGTGGTCACTCCTGTTCCTTTGCTCAGTTAACGTCTAATAACACCTTTTCCTATCTCTCTATCTTTTGTTTACCTTCCTTTATCGAAAAGTGTGTACGACAGGCTGATAAAAGAGCAAACGCTGCTTGGTGGCTAATCAGAAAAATTACGTTTTCTTTAACTAGTCTTTTCCTTCTCAGCTTTTTACAATTTCCAAATCTATCTGTCTCCCCTTCCCAGGAGGCTGTAGCAAACCCGGTTGCTTTCTTTTGGGCCTTACAGGTGCCCCGGCTCCACCTCGTCGACCAGTTGCTTCCGGCGGTTTTTTTTTAATGACAATGGTTAGCTTTATTCAATCTTTTTATAAAAATTCTTGTAAATAACATAAATACTGTTGTCATTTTATTGTTTGTTGTTCTTTGAAATCTGTTCGTTAGATTTGCTTTGAATTTTATGTAGTTAATTTTCAATCATTAGGGAGACATTGCTACTCTTTACCATAAAAAAATTGCATAGTACTTTACTTAAATATTCGAAGCTTAGGGTAAAATTTTCGTGACCTCCGGCATTGAGCCGTAACTACGATCTGACGCTTTTATCCGAGACGCTTGTAATTCTATATATGAGAGGATACGTATGGCTCGGTCACAGGATTCTATAGCTTCATTCATTATTTATGGTGACTGAATGCAAAGCATAGCGGGTGGCTTAATTCAAATTCCACAGATCAACATGGCTGGTCGACTCTTGAGTTTTGCGCTTCCTCTGTTTTCATCCAACTAACTGAGGAACCCCTTCATATTGTTGGTGATAGACTAGACCTCACATTCACAGATGTACCAGCTGTCGTTAACCCTTAAACGCCGACTGGACGTATTTTACGTCGAGATAAATTGTCTGTCGGGTGCCGACTGGACGTATTTTACGTCGACATACAAAAGTTTTTTTTAAAATTCGCGGAAAATACTTATAGGCCTACCAGCCTAAAACTTTTGAATCACGCGCCTTGGGGGATGCTGGGAGTCCACGGATCAAGGCCTTGTTTTGTTTTGAAGCGTTGGGACCCAGGTGCGCATGCGCGATATCCCTTCTTCTCGCTCCAGCCAGCATCAGTAGCGCACCATCCGAGAGCGATCTTTCGTGAAAAGCGTGTTTTTCTGGACTTGTGCGAGACTTTGAGCATTTGTATTGCTACAGGACATTCGTAGATATGTCTCAACGACGTGTGAACCGTGAAAGGCGCGTTTTACCCGTCGGAAGGGATCGTGTAAGGCGAGTTTTGGACATGGATGCTGCGAGGCCAATCCCCCAGCAATGACCCCCGCGCCTCAAGGCCGTTCTGTGCGGCCACGTGTGGCTGAAAGTGTTTCGGGAACACATCGTTTGCCTTTGGTTACCCCTAGAAAGCATGTGGGCGTCCTTAGGGGCATTCGTAGGCATTTGGGAGGCCTCCAACCAAGGGACATAGACGAATATCTTTCGGAGCTTGATCGGGAACATGTCGCAAGTCCTCATTTTGATGGCGGATGGTCATCGAGTGATGAGGACATCAGTCCCGATGAAAGTGAGGATGAATATTTGCCCCCAATGTCCGTTCGAGGCTCACATCCGAAAGTGAGCTCGAATTCAGTGCATACGAGGGGGAATCTGAGGGGGAGGGGAGGGGGAGGGTGGGGATACGGGCTCAAGTTTTATCGCAGAGGACGATACAGAAAGTGAGGGCCTAAGTGAGGGTGATGGGCCAACGGGGGGGGGTAGTGTGCATCGTGCCCGCACCCGTGCGCGTGCGCGCGCACGGGCACGTAGAAGGTCGGCTCGTCGCGCCAGCCAAGGTGAAGGTCGGTCGTCGGAGAGTGACGAGGGGGGGACGGAGGACCCCACCCCTCCTAACATGCACCCCTTCACGGCAACCCCTGGATGACCGTACCAGTACCCCTGACTGTTTTGGGATTCATCCAGCTTTTCCTGACGCGGGAATTGCTGGAATACCTGGTACACGAGACGGTGGACTACGCTCGGTACTGCCGATATGAGCTGAAGACGACCTGTCGTATTCCTGGCGGGTTGCAACCTCATTGACATGGCACATTTTTTGGGGCTCCACATTTATTTTGGTTTGACACCTGCTATCGACGTCAGGCAATCATTGGAAGAGAAGTTATTTTTTATATATGCCGAATGTGCCTGGCGTTATGTCCCGTGATAATTTCCTGGCGATGGACAGGTACTTCAACGCCTTCAACCGAAGGGCCATACCCCGGAATAACAGTGATCGCCTCATTTTAGTGCGTACAGTGTTGGATTATATCCGTGAGCGGTGTAGTAATCTCGTGATTCCTGGAAAGAACCTGTCTTTGGATGAGGGGATGATGCCTTACAAAGGACGTCTTAGTATAAAAGTGTATAACCCCAAGAAGCCAAAGAAATATGGTGTGAAATTCTTTCTCATTACCGAGGCCAACACTGGATACGTTGTGGACTTTTCAGTGTATACCGGGGTATTCTCCACGCTGCGTGACACTGTATTCAACCTTGTGGGACGTTTCCGTAACCAGGAATATCACCTGTTTATGGATAATTATTATAACTCGGTATCCCTGGCCCAGGAACTGTATGAAGCAGGTGTTCACGTCAGTGGTACCCTTCGGTTGGTGCGTGGGGCCCTCCCCGAATGTCCTCAAGAGGTTCGCTAGTCATCCGCAACACCTGGCAAGAGGAGAGACAGAGTGGCGGCGGAAGGGCGCTGTCCTTCGTCATCTGTTGGAAGGGTGTCCGACTCGTCCCCCATGGTTACGACGAGTCATGAACCCATCCAAGAAGAGATCGTACAGCGGAAGAAGACACGTCGACAGGGCCGAGTTGTGTTTGCGGAGTTTCGTACCGAGCGGCCTACTGGTTCATTGGGCACTACAACAGGCACATGGGAGGAGTTGATCTCTTTGATCAGCTCATCCAGTACTATCCCTTCGCCAGGAGAACCAGAAGGTGGACACAGAAGCTCCTCAAATACATCCTTCAGTTGGCCCTCCAAAATGCCTACATACTGTACTGTGGGTACCGCGGTGACAATCTTCCGAGGTTTTGACCCACGCACAGTTCCTAGAGGTAGCCGGGAATGCCCTCATCAACTTCGATCCCGATGAGTGGCCTTCCATAACTGACCCCTGCCCCGAGCTGCAGATCTGCCCCTAGAGGAAAGGGCAGATAGGAGGGCCAACTTCGCTCGACCTGCCGCCGCCCCTGCTGCCGCCGTCCCTGCTGACGACGCCCCTGCTGACGACGCCCCTGCTGACGACGCCCCTGCTGCCGCCACCCCTGCTGCCGCCGCCCCTGCTGCCGCCGCCCCTGCTGACGACGCCCCTGCTGTCGCCGCCCCTGCTGACGACACCCCTGCTGTCGCCGCCCCTGCTGACGACGCCCCTGCTGACGACGCCCCTCTTGCTGCCGGCCCCGCCATCACCGCTTCTCGTCGGGTAGTGGACCCTGCGTGTCGGCTGCAGCCAGGGGAACACATACTGGAGGCCTTAGAAGGGCGAAGGCAGAAAAAACGGTGCGGGTGGGTGCCATATGAATGGCAGAAGGAGAGACACCCGGTTCTTCTGTCGTCTCTGCAAAGTTGCTCTTTGCAGGATAGGGGAGTGTGACCGAAAGTATCACACTAAGGTCATGTATTGGAGCGCGCCCCCTAAACCGACAGCGGAGGGCGCACGGGGCCGCCGGGTCCATCAGCAGTAAGGGCGCGCGTCTCCCTCCTCCACCTGTAACTCGTCATGTCGAGTGGAAAAAAATGCAAGACTCTTCAATGGAGGAGGGAGAAAACAAGAATAGAACGAAGAGTCAGGATTACGAGTGAGTATTCTGCATTTATTTTATATTTAGTTTTATATTATTACAATTTTTATATATCTGAATGTGTGCATGATAAAATAATAATAAGACATTTCATTGTATGCGAAAAGAGAAGTGTCACCTGCATTCCTTTTATTTATGTATTGTACCAGAATCGAAGAATGTAATATATATTTTACGTATAAAAAAAAAATATATATATATTGTTATATATATATAATATATATATATATATTTATATATATATATATATATATCTATATCTATACAAATATATATTTATATATATATATAGATATAGATATTATATATATATATATAATATGTATGATATTATATCTATATCTATAATTCTATTAAAATATTATTTTTTTTGGGGGGTAAGCAAAGTTACTTACAGTCTAGTAATATTCAATCATTACCTTCACTTTAAAACAAATTGCAAGTCTCTAGAACAATATCTCGATTTATGGTGAATATTTGAAAAAAAATATTTTTATTCCGTCCGCGCGCCGATTCTCGGCCGAAAATCTCGGAAACGCGTAGGTCACATTCTCCTAATATTTGTACCTTTTCATATTAACGCTTATTTTATAGTTTTATATATGGAAATGTGGCGCAAAAAACATGCACAATATAACGAAAAATATTGGAAGGTTGTAGCATTTATCATTTTTTGAAATATTTGCATATAAAGTACGATAAGTACGAAAAAAACTACGATCGGTCAACTTTGACTCAACCGAAAAGGTCAAAAAACGCATTTATAACATAAAAATCTTACAGTCTAGTAATATTCAATCATTTATCTTCATTTTAAAACATATTGCAAGTCTCTAGAACAATATCTCGATTTATGGGTGAATTTTTGAAAAACATATTTTTTTTCCCCTCCGCGCGACGATTTTCGGCCGAAAACCAAAATCTCCGGAAACGCGTAGGTCACATTCTCCTAATATTTGAGCCTTTCATATCACGCTTTTTTTAAAGGTTTATATATGGAAATGTGCGCAAAAACATGCACAATATAACAAAAAATATTGGAAGGTTGTAGCATTTATCATTTTTGAAATATTTGCATATAAAGTACGATAAGTACGAAAAAAACTACGATCGGTCAACTTTGACTCAACCGAAAAGGTAAAAAAAACGCATATATAACATAAAAATCTTACAGTCTCGTAATATTCAATCATTTATCTTCATTTTAAAACATATTGCAAGTCTCTAGAACAATATCTCGATTTATGGTGAATATTTGAAAAAAATATTTTTATTCCGTCCGCGCGCCGATTCTCGGCCGAAAATCTCGGAAACGCGTAGGTCACATTCTCCTAATATTTGTGCCTTTTCATATTACGCTTTTTTTATAGTTTTATATATGAAAATGTGCGCAAAAACATGCACAATATAAAAAAAATTATTGGAAGGTTGTAGCATTTATCATTTTTGAAATATTGCATATAAAGTACGATAAGTACGAAAAAAAACTACGATCGGTCAACTTTGAACTCAACCGAAAAGGTCAAAAAACGCATTTATAACATAAAAATCTTACAGTCTAGTAATATTCAATCATTTATCTTCATTTAAAACATATTGCAAGTCTCTAGAACAATATCTCGATTTCTGGTGAATTTTTGAAAAAAATATTTTTTTCCCCTCCGCGCGACGATTTTCGGCCGAAAATCTCGGAAACGCGTAGGTCACATTCTCCTAATATTTGAGCCTTTTCATATTACGCTTTTTTTAAAGGTTTATATATGGAAATGGTGCGCAAAAACATGCACATATAACAAAAATTATTGGAAGGTTGTAGCATTTATCATTTTTGAAATATTTGCATATAAAGTACGATAAGTACGAAAAAAACTACGATCGGTCAACTTTGACTCAACCGAAAAGGTCAAAAACGCATTTATAACATAAAAATCTTACAGTCTAGTAATATTCAATCATTTATCTTCATTTTAAAACATATTGCAAGTCTCTAGAACAATATCTCGATTTATGGTGAATATTTGAAAAAAATATTTTTATTCCGTCCGCGCGCCGATTCTCGGCCGAAAATCTCGGAAACGCGTAGGTCACATTCTCCTAATATTTGTGCCTTTTCATATTACGCTTTTTTTATAGTTTTATATATGAAAATGTGCGCAAAAACATGCACAATATAACAAAAATTATTGGAAGGTTTGTAGCATTTATCATTTTTGAAATATTTGCATATAAAGTACGATAAGTACGAAAAAAAAAAACTACGATCGGTCAACTTTGACTCAACCGAAAAGGTCAAAAAACGGCATTTATAAAACATAAAAATCTTACAGTCCTAGTAATATACAATCATTTATCTTTATTTTAAAAACATATTGCAAGTCTCTAGAACAATATCTCGATTTATGGTGAATATTTGAAAAAAAATATTTTTATTCCGTCCGCGCGCCTATTCTCGGCCGAAAATCTCAGAAAACGCGTAGGTCACATTTCCTAATATTTGAGCCTTTTCATATTACGCTTTTTTTAAAGTTTTATATATGAAAATGTGCGCAAAACATGCACAATATAACAAAAATTATTGTAAGGTTGTAGCATTTCTCATTTTTTTTATATTTGCATATAAAAAAAAACTTTTAACAAAATTCGACATTCGGTCAACTTTAACTCGTTCGAAATGGTAAAAAACTGCATTTGTAAGCTAAAACTCTTACAGTATCGTAATATTCAATCATTTTCCTTCATTTTGAAACAAATTGCAAGTCTCTATAACAATATTTCGATTTATGGTGAATTTATTAAAAAATTATTTTTTTTTTACATCCGCGCGCTACGAATTCATGCATCATTTTGTGATAAATATTTTCTCTGTGTTGCTTTTATTGTTTTACAATATGTTATATATCAAAATGATCGCAATTTAGTGCACATTACAACGAAAAAAAAAGCAACTTGTTACCTCTAACCGTTTGGCGCACAGCGCGATTTGAATACAATTATATATGAATTTCGTTTTTTGCGCTATCATATATCGCATTATTTATATATGATAATGATAATATTTTTCATTTCTGATGGTTGCATACTAAACTTCAAGCAATGAGAAAAAAAGGAGCCAAAAATGAACTCTTAATCTTGAAAACTAAGCGCGCTGTGATTTTTTTGAAAAAAATATTTTTCCGCTTACGCGCTCACTCTCAAACCCCTCCGGCATACGGGAGTCATTTTTTTATTTACGGCTCCGGCGTTTAAGGGTTAAGTCCAAGGTATGTGAATATATAGGCACTTCCAGTCATTGTGTCATTGAGGTGGACATATCTGTCAATCAGTAGATTCATAATGCTACCATTGGAAAAACAGCCTGGCTGAAATCTAAAGCCAATCAGGATGACATTCTTGAAGCTTGATATTTTAGATGCTGTATTAGATCCAGATCGCAAGCAGTTAAATGAGGTGCCGATGATCATTTTAGTAAGTTATGTCCCTGGAAAGGTCTTCAAGATTAAGACAAATGACCAGCCATAGCTTGATGATACATTTAGATGTGCATACCATGACAAATAGGCCAAATTCAACAAATGGAGGCAAAATTGTTCACATGGGAATTACACTATTTTTATTGAATCTCGCCATTTTACCAAATAGCTGAGAGAAATTACAATACTTCCTTAAAGAAGAAACTTTTAGGAATTGCTCAGCCTTATCTGTAGTGGACCAAATTGGCATCATCTGTCTTTGGGTCGTGCTTGTCTTCCATTTCACTACTACCAATAGATGATGGTAGATTGGTTACTGACCGTAAGGAAAAGGCTGAACTGCTTCATCGAGCTTTTGAAGCTAA